>NC_088230.1:37620431-37762931 GCF_036934945.1 Oncorhynchus masou masou
GTAACAAACCTTTCTGTTTAGTTGCAAAATACACAAAACAAAAGTTCATCTTCTACTTAAATGTGTGAAAAGCCTAATCCTTTACTGTAAATTTATATTTTGTTAAACTGAAATACCACTTATGATAATTTCTCTCTCTGCCCAACATTAGAAAAACAGAAGTGGTCTAAGCTGACGCGTGTGTGTGTGTGTGTGTGTGTGTGTGTGTGTGTGTGTGTGTTGTGTGTGTGTGTGTGTGTGTGTGTGTGTGTGTGTGTGTGTGTGTGTTTTTTGGGGGTTGGATTGGGAGCAAAATACATATTTCCATTTCCTGCAAGATAGTAAGTAAAGTCTGTT
The DNA here is from genome assembly GCF_036934945.1 of Oncorhynchus masou masou. Lineage (NCBI taxonomy): Eukaryota > Metazoa > Chordata > Actinopteri > Salmoniformes > Salmonidae > Oncorhynchus > Oncorhynchus masou. Next base: position 37,620,768 of record NC_088230.1, read on the forward strand.
TGTTTCTTCTTCTCCTCTTTCTCCTCGTTGTTTCAGACTGTGGGGAGAAGATCACTCTGTGTATCTCTGTCCTCCTCTCCCTCACCGTCTTCCTGCTCCTCATCACGGAGATCATCCCTTCCACCTCCCTGGTCATCCCTCTGATTGGAGAATATCTCCTCTTCACCATGATCTTCGTCACTCTCTCCATCGTCATCACCGTGTTTGTCCTCAACGTCCACCACCGCTCCCCGGGGACCCATAAGATGCCTCGCTGGGTCCACTCTGTCTTCCTGGACCTGATCCCCAGGTGGCTGTTCATGAGGCGGCCCGCGCCGGACGGACGGAGACGCAGGTTGTTGATGCTCCAGCAGGGGGCAGCGGTGGCACGGCACCAGGGACGGACCATTAACCCCAGACCAGCAGGTTAGGTGCTGATAATGATGAGGACCACATGGGAAATAAGTCCCTAGTCTCTGTTTGCCAAACGGCACCATGTTCCCTATATGCTTCCCTGACCAGGACAAATAGCACCATGTTTCCTCTATACTTCCCTGACCAGGACAAATAGCACCATATTTCTTCTATACTTCCCTGACCAGGACAAATAGCACCATGTTCCCTATATGCTGCCCTGACCAGTACAAATAGCACCATGTTTCCTCTATACTTCCCTGACCAGGACAAATAGCACCATGTTTCCTCTATACTTCCCTGACCAGGACAAATAGCACCATGTTCCCTATATGCTTCCCTGACCAGGACAAATAGCATCATGTTTCCTCTATACTTCCCTGACCAGGACAAATAGCACCATGTTCCCTATATGCTTCCCTGACCAGTACAAATAGCACCATGTTTCCTCTATACTTCCCTGACCAGGACAAATAGCACCATATTTCTTCTATACTTCCCTGACCAGGACAAATAGCACCATATTTCTTCTATACTTCCCTGACCAGGACAAATAGCACCATATTTCTTCTATACTTCCCTGACCAGTACAAATAACACCATGTTTCCCCTATACTCCCCTGACCAGGACAAATAGCACCATATTTCTACTATACTGCCCTGACCAGGACAAATAGCACCATATTTCTTCTATACTGCCCTGACCAGGACAAATAGCACCATATTTCTACTATACTGCCCTGACCAGGACAAATAGCACCATATTTCTACTATACTGCACTGACCAGGACAAATAGCACCATATTTCTTCTATACTGCCCTGACCAGGACAAATAGCACCATATTCCTTCTATACTGCCCTGACCAGGACAAATAGCACCATATTTCTTCTATACTGCCCTGACCAGGACAAATAGCACCATATTTCTTCTATACTTCCCTGACCAGTACAAATAGCACCATATTTCTTCTATACTGCCCTGACCAGGACAAATAGCACCATATTTCTTCTATACTGCCCTGACCAGGACAAATAGCACCATATTTCTTCTATACTGCCCTGACCAGGACAAATAGCACCATATTTCTTCTATACTGCCCTGACCAGGACAAATAGCACCATATTTCTTCTATACTGCCCTGACCAGGACAAATAGCACCATATTTCTTCTATACTGCCCTGACCAGGACAAATAGCACCATATTCCTTCTATACTGCCCTGACCAGGACAAATAGCACCATATTTCTTCTATACTGCCCTGACCAGGACAAATAGCACCATATTTCTTCTATACTGCCCTGACCAGGACAAATAGCACCATATTTCTACTATACTGCCCTGACCAGGACGCACCACCACCACCAATACCAGACTACCAGATGAGTTTCTTTTAATGTTTAACCAGAAAGTCCCATTGAAGTCAGACAACTTTTTTCCTAAGTGAGACCTGGGTCCATATCCACAAAGAGCCTCTTTAGTCATAAGAGTGCCACCTAGTGGACAGATATTTAGGAGACCTTGTGAGCTGTCTTCACCAGTTCAGAGTTGAGGCCTAATTCATATTATATGCCTAAGTACTTATAAACACTAGGATAATAAATAATCACATATTTTTCTTTAAATTATTTAATGAACCTAAATCCTGTTATTTCAAGTTGTCCCTTTGGAGCACATGCTGAAGCTATTTAGAGTAGATGAACGGGTTATTTCAAGTTGTCCCTTTGGAGCACATGCTGAAGCTATTTAGAGTAGATGAACGGGTTATTTCAAGTTGTCCCTTTGGAGCACATGCTGAAGCTATTTAGAGTAGATGAACGGGTTATTTCAAGTTGTCCCTTTGGAGCACATGCTGAAGCTATTTAGAGTAGATGAACGGGGCCAGATACAGAAATCACAGGCCAAAGGGCTTAGTTTTTTTCAGAACAGCTTCAGATCTTCGGTTCATGGACTCTACAAGGTGTTGAAAGTGTTCCACAGGGATGCTGGCCCATGTTGACTCTACAAGGTGTTGAAAGTGTTCCACAGGGATGCTGGCCCATGTTGACTCTACAAGGTGTTGAAAGTGTTCCACAGGGATGCTGGCCCATGTTGACTCTACAAGGTGTTGAAAGTGTTCCACAGGGATGCTGGCCCATGTTGACTCTACAAGGTGTTGAAAGTGTTCCACAGGGATGCTGGCCCATGTTGACTCTACAAGGTGTTGAAAGTGTTCCACAGGGATGCTGGCCCATGTTGACTCTACAAGGTGTTGAAAGTGTTCCACAGGGATGCTGGCCCATGTTGACTCTACAAGGTGTTGAAAGTGTTCCACAGGGATGCTGGCCCATGTTGACTCTACAAGGTGTTGAAAGCGTTCCACAGGGATGCTGGCCCATGTTGACTCTACAAGGTGTTGAAAGCGTTCCACAGGGATGCTGGCCCATGTTGACTCTACAAGGTGTTGAAAGCGTTCCACAGGGATGCTGGCCCATGTTGACTCTACAAGGTGTTGAAAGCGTTCCACAGGGATGCTGGCCCATGTTGACTCTACAAGGTGTTGAAAGCGTTCCACAGGGATGCTGGCCCATGTTGACTCTACAAGGTGTTGAAAGCGTTCCACAGGGATGCTGGCCCATGTTGACTCTACAAGGTGTTGAAAGCGTTCCACAGGGATGCTGGCCCATGTTGACTCTACAAGGTGTTGAAAGCGTTCCACAGGGATGCTGACCCATGTTGACTCTACAAGGTGTTGAAAGCGTTCCACAGGGATGCTGGCCCATGTTGACACCGATGCTTCTCACAGTTGTGTCCAGTTTGCTGGATGTCCTTTGGGCAGTGGACCATTTTTGACACATGAAACCGTTGCAGAAATCGTTGCAGTTCATGACACAAACCGTTGCGCCTGGTACCTACTACCATACCCTGTTTAAAGGCACTTCAATCTTTTGTCAAAGGATTCTCAGACTATGTGATATAAAATTCTCTGGTCTGATGAAACCAAGATTGAACTCTTAATTCCAAGCGTCACGTCTGGAGGAAACCTGGCTCCATCTCTACGGTGAAGCATGGTGCTGGCAGCATCAACCGTGTGGGGATGTTTTTCAGCGATATGAACTGGGAAACTAGTTAGGATCAAGGGAAAGATGAGCGGAGAAAAGTACAAAGAGATCCTTGATGAAAACCTGCTCCAGAGCACTCAGGACCTGAGACTGGGGTGAAGGTTCACCTTCCAACAGGACAACGACCCAAACACACAGCCAAGGCAACGCAGGAGTGGCTTCGGGACAAGTTTCTGAATGTCCTTGAGTGGCCCAGCCAGAGCCCGGACTTGAACCCGATCGAACATCTCTGAGAGACCTGAAAATAACTGTGTAACCCCATCCAACCTAAAAGAGCTTGAGAGGATCTGCAGAGACGAATGGGAAAAATTCCCCAAATACAGGTGTGCCAAGCTTGTTGCATCAGGGGCAGCAGGTAGCATAGTGATTAGAGCATTAGGCCAGTAACCGAAAGGTTGTTAGATCGAATCCCCCGAGCTGACAAGGTAAAAATCTGTCTTTCTGCCCCTGAACAAGGCAGTTAACTCACTGTTCCTAGGCCGTCATTGTAAATAAGAATTTGTTCTTAATAACTGACTTGCCTAGTTGATTAAAGAAAATAAAAATACCCAGGAAGGCTTTAACCGCTGCCAAAGGTGCTTCAACAAAGCACTGAGTAAAGGGTCTGAATACTTAAGTAAATGTCCTATTTCCATTTTTTTTATATATATAAATTAGCAAACATTCTTGCTTTCCCATTATGGTTTCCATGGTTTCCATGGTTTGGATGCCATTCGCTCCGTTCCGGCCATTATTATGACCTGTCCTCTCTTCATCAACCTCACCTGGTTTTACCATCATCCTAAAACCTGCTCTGAGCTCTGAGTTTATTTTTTTGTCTTAAAACCCGATTTTAACAGGATTCCTAAGAATCTTTTCTGAGATGCTTTGTGGATACATGCCCAGGTAGCAATAAGGACCACAATGGAAATAAATCGGTAGATTGAGTTTTTCTTATGTTTTATGATGTTCATATGATGTTCATATGTTTTAATCTATATATGTTTTATTTACTCCCATAGAAGAGGCAACTTTGGGGCGGCAGGGTAGCCTAGTGGTTAGAGCGTTGGACTAGTAACCGGAAGGCAGTTAACCCACTGTTCCTAGGCCATCATTGAAAATAAGAATTTGTTCTTAACTGACTTGCCTGGTTAAATAAAGGTTAAATAAAGGTTAAATAAAGGTTAAATTAAAAAAATAAAAACTGTTTGGGGCCCTTTCCCAGACACATATTAATCCCAGTCTTCCACTAACAACATCTCAGTGAACATGTCTTTAAAGTCCAAGACCATCTGTGTCCTGAATACCAGCCCTATATTTCCCTTCTTTCTCCCAGGCCTTCCTCCCTTCCTCAGCACCTCAGCCAGCTGGCTCCGGGACGGAGGAGGGACAACAGAGGACCTACAAAGACGGACCCTTTGTTATGAGGACCTTGAGCTGGGGGAGCTGACGTCTTACTTCTCCTTCCGTCCTCCGTCACCCAGACCTCCGGGCTCCACCCCTCCGCCCCAGCAGAACCATCCACACCCAGGGGCAGGGCAGCCTCATAACCGCCTGGATGGAGGAGTTGAAGGAGGAGGAGGTGGAGGTGGGGTGAATAGAAGGTTTAACCCGACCCAGCGACCGGCTAACTTGGTGTCAGACTCCAGAGAGATAGAGTTCCCTCTGTCTCCCAGCGTGATACGTGCTCTGGAGGGACTGCACTATATCGCAGACCACCTGAGGGCAGAGGACGCAGACTTCAGTGTGAGTATTTATGTTATACAGATCCTTTGTATTCCAGTTAAAGGATCTTTCCATTTCTGAAATGCCAAGTATCTACAATGACGAGCCAGAAAACCATTCGGTAGTGACGGTATACCGGTATACTGGTTATGAAAGGCATACAGCAACACAGATGAACAGGGTAGCATTTGTAGCTCTAATATTGCACATAGCTGCTATTTTTTGTTGTTGTAGAACATTCAATTACAATGATTGTTCAACTTAAACCCTCATGATCATTGCACTCAATCCAACTAAAAGTGTTATCATTCATTCATATGGCTCTCTCTCTCATTTCTCTCTCTCTTTCTCTCATCTCTCTCTCATCTCTCATCTCTCTTTCTCTCATCTCTCTCACTGCTCATCTCTCTCTCTCTCTCTCTCATCTCTCATCTCTCTCTCCATCCAGGTGAAGGAAGACTGGAAGTACGTTGCGATGGTGATCGACCGTATCTTCCTGTGGATGTTTATCATTGTGTGTCTCCTAGGAACCATTGGACTCTTCCTCCCTCCCTGGCTGGCTGGCATGATATAGGACCTGAACTCTTCCTTCCTACCTGGCCAGCATGATATAGGACCTGGACACTTCCTCCCTCTCTGGCCAGCATGATCTAGGACCTGGACTCTTCCTTCCTACCTGGCTGGCCAGCATGATATAGGACCTGGACTCTTCCTTCCTACCTGGCCAGCATGATATAGGACCTGGACTCTTCCTTCCTACCTGGCCAGCATGATCTAGGACCTGGACTCTTCCTTCCTACCTGGCTGGCCAGCATGATATAGGACCTGGACTCTTCCTTCCTACCTGGCCAGCATGATATAGGACCTGGACTCTTCCTTCCTACCTGGCCAGCATGATATAGGACCTGGACACTTCCTCCCTCTCTGGCCAGCATGATATAGGACCTGGACTCTTCCTCCCTCCCTCGCTGGCCAGCATGATATAGGACCTGGACTCTTCCTCCCTCCCTGGCTGGCCAGCATGATATAGGACCTGGACTCTTCCTTCCTCTCTGGCCAGCATGATATAGGACCTGGACTCTTCCTTCCTACCTGGCCAGCATGATATAGGACCTGGACACTTCCTCCCTCCCTGGCTGGCCAGCATGATATAGGACCTGTACTCTTCCTCCCTCTCTGGCCAGCATGATCTAGGACCTAGACTCTTCCTCCCTACCTGGCCAGCATGATATAGGACCTGGACTCTTCCTCCCTGGCTGGCCAGCATGATATAGGAGCTAGACACTTCCTCCCCGGCTGGCCAGCATGATATAGGACCTGGACACTTCCTCCCTCCCTGGCTGGCCAGCATGATATAGGACCAGGACTCTTCCTCCCTCCCTGGCCAGCATGATATAGGACCTGGACTCTTCCTCTAGCTGGCCAGCATGATATAGGACCTGGACTCTTCCTCCCTACCTGGCTGGCCAGCATGATATAGGACCTGGACTCTTCCTTCCTACCTGGCTGGCCAGCATGATATAGGACCTGGACTTCCTACCTGGCTGGCCAGCATGATATAGGACCTGGACTCTTCCTCCCTCCTACCTGGCCAGCATGATATAGGACCTGGACACTTCCTCCCTGGCTGGCCAGCATGATATGGCCAGCATGATATAGGACCTGGAGCTGGCCAGCCAGCATGATATAGGACCTGGACTCTTCCTCCCTGGCTGGCCAGCATGATATAGGACCTGGACTCTTCCTCTACCTGGCCAGCATGATATAGGACCTGGACTCTTCCTCTAGCTGGCCAGCATGATATAGGACCTGGACTATTCCTCCCTCCCTGGCTGGCCAGCATGATATAGGACCTGGACTCTTCCTCCCTCCCTGGCCAATATGATATAGGACCTGGACTCTTCTTTCCTACCTGGCTGGCCAGCATGATTTAGGACCTGGGGTCTGGGCCTGAGATCTACCATTCCTGGCACAAGACTGGCTGGCATCACCTAGGACCAGTAGACCTAACCTCTACCGTCTGCCCCCGGAGCAGGCTGGCACAGTGGAACAAGCACTACGACAACGGTGTGCAGTAACTTGAACCACTCGGTTGTTTTTTTTGCAGAAAATGATAGTTTAGGAAGATGATTAACTGTTACGGAACATCGTATCCAGGCAGGCAGAAGACCGTTGGGCACAGTAACAGCGCTCTCTAGTGGAAGCTTTCTGTTCCACATAGGAATAAACACAACTGAGGAAGTAACTAGGTGAATGACTGGCACTACCAATGTACTGCTTCATAACAATATCAAACACATGCTGTTGTGGTAATAAATACTGTATAAACAGAAACGCATGTTTTGGGAATTTGGGAGTCGATAGGAATGAAAATGTCAGATTTTAGTAACTGATTTAAAGTTTGCACCAAGAGTACTGATTGAAGTCTTTACATAAGACAATGGGAACATCCTCAAAAAAAAACACAAAAAAAATGTTTGTTAATAACATTTACGACACAAAATATAATTTTTGTAACGTTGGGACTATAAATATTCTATCGGCACAAAACTTAGTTCTGAGATATTGAGTATTAAAGTTTACACAGCCTTGATCTCGGAATTGTTTTGATGTGAATTCTTCTTTTATAACCCAGTAAGGTTGTGACCTTAAAGGGAGCACAAGTACAGAGTATCAAAAATCCTGAGACATTTGTAAAAACAGTTTTATTAGGGGGGGGGGGTGCAATCACAGGTAGATAGAACCTTATGGCTCTGAAATGTCAATCTGGGTTCAATCTAATACACATCTAAGACTGTAGCTATTTGAATACATAGTTGATAGATGAATAGCCTATTTAGATAAAATAGAGTCAGAACACCTTTCATAAAATGTATTACGATCATCGGAGTACTTATTGTCATCACCAAACAGTGTGTTGTTGCTTTGTTGCTTGCGTTACGTTATTGTTGGCTAGACTAGCCGAGACCATACTTAGGAGGGAGATGGTAAAGACGTGTTCTGATTGGTTCGCCTGCATTGGTTCATGCTTGTGATTGGATTGCAGATAGCGTCAAGTTCAAATGGGTTTATGCAGATATAATTTTCCAGTTTTTCATTTTTTTCCCCCAGTTAAAAAAAATGAAAATAATTTCAACAGATGTATGAATTACCATCTAAAGATCAATTATATGTAACTCATTCCTTTTTGACTAAAGATGTATAATCCCCAAGGTCTTGTTTTGTCACAGTGTCTGACATGTTTATTTAAGATTGGTCCATTGTCTCTATCCATGATGATACAGATGAATACAAGATAGGGGGGAAACATTGAAGGGTGCAGGATATTCAAATATTAACTGGCATTTTCGTAACTTCCTAAATTATCTATCATAGCACAGAAAACATACTTTTACTTATATTTAAAAAAAATAATACAATACTGTCAGTTAAATTTAATATACTGCAAACCTGATGTAAAAACAGAAAGGTAATGGGTATTTTATCTATTTGGTCAAACTCTTAGTCTAGAAACAAATATTAAACAACACATATGCAAATTAATAAATCTATTGATCTGGCCAGTATTACTAGAAACTTGAAAATAACCTAGAAGTAAATTAACCTGGATTCCTAAACAGTCTCTCTATTTAAAATAACCAATACAATTCAAGACACGAGATGATACAGAAATCACAACACCAATTACAAAAAAAAGGGAAAGTCATCTTTTCTGATAGTTTTAATTCTGACACACTTAATTCAACGTAAAAGGAAACCTTGACCACTGTACTGCCAAGTGACTCCCAAGTCCATCCATTCAGTCGCAACATACTTGGCTCTGACCCGTCCTCCAGTTTAAAAAAAAAAGAAGTGGGTGTCCTGTGGGTATTTACCCCACTATGGGGTCTCCGGTTTGGGCTTGGCCAGGTTGGCCCTGACCCTGGCCTGGTCCACAGCATCCAGAAGGTTCTTCCCATCCATGGCCAGGTTGTGTGCTGCAGTCAGCATCTGTTTCTTACACTCCTCCTTCAGAGAGGTGATGGCGTTCTGCTGGGCCAGACGCATCTTACTGATCAACTCTGACATGTCGTTGTTCAACAGCTTCTGGGTCCCCTCGATCTGACCAGGGTGGGAGGAGAGAAGGGAGAGGGAGGGGGAGGGAGAGGAGACAGGAAACAGTTTGTCAACTCTGACATGTCGTTGTTCAACAGATCTGACCAGGGGAGGAGGAGACAGGGGAGGGAGAGAGGGAGAGAGAAGGGAGAGAGGGGGAAGAGGAGACAGGAAATAGTTTGTCAACTCTGACATGTCGTTGTTCAACAGCTTCTGGGTCCCCTCGATCTGACCAGGGGGAGGAGAGAAGGGAGAGAGGGAGAGAGGGAGAGACGGAGAGGGGAAGAGGAGACAGGAAATAGTTTGTCAACTCTGACATGTCGTTGTTCAACAGCTTCTGGGTCCCCTCGATCTGACCAGGGGGGGAGGAGGGAGAGAGGGGGAGAGACAGGAAATAGTTTGTCAGACATGTCGGTTCAACAGCTTCTGGGTCCCCTCGATCTGACCTGGGGGTGGAGAGAGGGAGAGAGGGAGAGGGGAAGAGGAGACAGGTAATAGTTTGTCAACTCTGACATGTCGTTGTTCAACAGCTTCTGGGTCCCCTCGATCTGACCAGGGGGAGGAGGGAGGAGTGGGGAAGAGGAGACAGGAAATAGTTTGTCAACTCTGACATGTCGTTGTTCAACAGCTTCTGGGTCCCCTCGATCTGACCAGGGGGAGGAGGAGGGAGAGGAGGGGGACAGGAAATAGTTTGTCAACTCTGACATGTCGTTGTTCAACAGCTTCTGGGTCCCCTCGATCTGACCAGGGGAGGAGAGAAGGAGAGAGAGGGAGAGGGAGAGGGGAAGAGGAGACAGGTAATAGTTTGTCAACTCTGACATGTCGTTGTTCAACAGCTTCTGGGTCCCCCGATCTGACCAGGGGGGGGAGGGAGAGAGGAGGAAGAGGAGACAGGAAATAGTTTGGATGAAAGAGCTTCTGGGTTATCGATCTGACCAGGGGGAGGAGAGGGAGTGGGGAAGAGGAGACAGGAAATAGTTTGTCAACTCTGACATGTCGTTGTTCAACAGCTTCTGGGTCCCTCGATCTGACCAGGGGAGGAGAGAAGGGAGAGGGAGAGAGGGGAAGAGGAGACAGGAAACAGTTTGTCAACTCTGACATGTCGTTGTTCAACAGCTTCTGGGTCCCCTCGATCTGACAGGGGGAGAGAGAGGGAGAGAGGGAGTGGGGAAGAGGAGACTGTATATATAGCTTGTCAGCTACTGCATTACTTGTTCAACAGCTTCTGGGGACCTTGATGAGAGGAGAGGAAACAATTTGTCAACTCATGTCGTTGGCATCTGTCATCTGTTCAAATTGGCCAGGGGGACATATGTGAGGAGCTGAGGTGAGGACAGAAGAGTGGATGAGAAAGATATTATACTACAGTCCGGACGCTGGTCTGTTTTCTGCTTAATAATATGATATGTAATCACTCTTACCTCTGTCCTAATGGACTTGTGGAGGGTCGGCAGAATATCATCCACACTGCGTATCAGACTCCTTAAGGTCAGCCCTACAGACTGGAGAGAGAGAAGATCCTTCATAATGAAGCTGTATATATAGCTTATAGCTACTGCATTACTACTATCAGTATACAGTGTTTGAGGTCAGCAGCTCCATGTCTTACCTTGATGACGGTGATGTACTCCTCTGGCTGCAGTGTGTTCACGCCGTTCTTCAGCTGCACCACCACCTGGACCAGCTCCATGACCGCCTGGTACACCTTATCATCTGAACGGTCTAGCTCTGCAGTGGGGCGGGCCTGGGCTGTAGGGGCGGCCTGGGTCGTAGGGGCGGCCTGGGTCGTAGCGCCGGCCTGGGTCGTAGGGCCGGCCTGGGTCGTAGGGCCGGCCTGGGTCATAGGGCCGGCCTGGGTCGTAGGGCCGGCCTGGGTGTAGGGGCGCCCTGGGCTGTAGGCGGCGGCCTGGGCTTTAGGGCCGGTGAGATGCGGGGGCTTGTCTGGCCTGGTTTTCAGAGGGCCGGCCTGGAGTCAAGAATAAAAGGGGAGAGGGCCTGAGAGTCAATAATAAAAGGGGGAGCCCTGGGCAAGAATGAAAGGGGGCGGCCTGGAGCGTAATAAAAGGGGAGAGGGCCGAGAGAGCAAGAATAAAAGGGGAGAGGGATCGAGAGAGCAAGAATAAAAGGGTAGAGGGACCGGCAAGAATGGGGAGAGGGGACGAGAGAGCCTGGGACGAGAGAGCAAGAATAAAAGGGGAGAGGGGAGAGAGCAAGAATAAAAGGGGAGAGGGGACGGAGAGCAAGAATAAAAGGGGAGAGGGGACGAGAGAGCAAGAATAAAAGGGAGAGGGGACGAGAGAGCAAGAATAAAAGGGGAGAGGGGACGAGAGAGCAAGAATAAAAGGGGAGAGGGGACGAGAGAGCAAGAATAAAAGGGGAGAGGGGACGAGAGAGCAAGAATAAAAGGGAGAGGGGACGAGAGAGCAAGAATAAAAGGGAGAGGGGACGAGAGAGCAAGAATAAAAGGGGAGAGGGGACGAGAGAGCAAGAATAAAAGGGAGAGGGGACGAGAGAGCAAGAATAAAAGGGGAGAGGGGACGAGAGAGCAAGAATAAAAGGGGAGAGGGGACGAGAGAGCAAGAATAAAGGGGAGAGGGGACGAGAGAGCAAGAATAAAAGGGAGAGGGGGACGCAGAGAGCAAGAATAAAAGGGAGAGGGGACGAGAGAGCAAGAATAAAAGGGGAGAGGGGACGAGAGAGCAAGAATAAAAGGGGAGAGGGACGAGAGAGCAAGAATAAAAGGGAGAGGGGACGAGAGAGCAAGAATAAAAGGGAGAGGGGACGAGAGAGCAAGAATAAAAGGGGAGAGGGGACGAGAGAGCAAGAATAAAAGGGAGAGGGGACGAGAGAGCAAGAATAAAAGGGGAGAGGGGACGAGAGAGCAAGAATAAAAGGGGAGAGGGGACGAGAGAGCAAGAATAAAAGGGGAGAGGGGACGAGAGAGCAAGAATAAAAGGAGAGAGGACGAGAGAGCAAGAATAAAAGGGAGAGGGGACGAGAGAGCAAGAATAAAAGGGGAGAGGGACGAGAGAGCAAGAATAAAAGGGAGAGGGGACGAGAGAGCAAGAATAAAAGGGGGAGAGGGACGAGAGAGCAAGAATAAAAGGGGAGAGGGGACGAGAGAGCAAGAATAAAAGGGGAGAGGGGACGAGAGAGCAAGAATAAAAGGGAGAGGGACGAGAGAGCAAGAATAAAAGGGGAGAGGGGACGAGAGAGCAAGAATAAAAGGGGAGAGGGACGAGAGAGCAAGAATAAAAAGGGAGAGGGGACGAGAGAGCAAGAAAAGGGGAGAGGGGACGAGAGAGCAAGAATAAAAGGGGAGAGGGGACGAGAGAGCAAGAATAAAAGGGGAGAGGGGACGAGAGAGCAAGAATAAAAGGGGAGAGGGGACGAGAGAGCAAGAATAAAAGGGGAGAGGGGACGAGAGAGCAAGAATAAAAGGGAGAGGGGACGAGAGAGCAAGAATAAAAGGGAGAGGGGACGAGAGAGCAAGAATAAAAGGGGAGAGGGGACGAGAGAGCAAGAATAAAAGGGGAGAGGGGACGAGAGAGCAAGAATAAAAGGGGAGAGGGGACGAGAGAGCAAGAATAAAAGGGGAGAGGGGACGAGAGAGCAAGAATAAAAGGGGAGAGGGGACGAGAGAGCAAGAATAAAAGGGGAGAGGGGACGAGAGAGCAAGAATAAAAGGGGAGAGGGGACGAGAGAGCAAGAATAAAAGGGGAGAGGGGACGAGAGAGCAAGAATAAAAGGGGAGAGGGGACGAGAGAGCAAGAATAAAAGGGGAGAGGGGACGAGAGAGCAAGAATAAAAGGGGAGAGGGACGAGAGAGCAAGAATAAAAGGGGAGAGGGGACGAGAGAGCAAGAATAAAAGGGGAGAGGGGACGAGAGAGCAAGAATAAAAGGGGAGAGGGGACGAGAGAGCAAGAATAAAAGGGGAGAGGGGACGAGAGAGCAAGAATAAAAGGGGAGAGGGGACGAGAGAGCAAGAATAAAAAGGGGAGAGGGGACGAGAGAGCAAGAATAAAAGGGGAGAGGGGACGAGAGAGCAAGAATAAAAGGGGAGAGGGGACGAGAGAGCAAGAATAAAAGGGGAGAGGGGACGAGAGAGCAAGAATAAAAGGGGAGAGGGGACGAGAGAGCAAGAATAAAAGGGGAGAGGGGACGAGAGAGCAAGAATAAAAGGGAGAGGGGACGAGAGAGCAAGAATAAAAGGGGAGAGGGGACGAGAGAGCAAGAATAAAAGGGGAGAGGGGACGAGAGAGCAAGAATAAAAGGGGAGAGGGGACGAGAGAGCAAGAATAAAAGGGGAGAGGGGACGAGAGAGCAAGAATAAAAAGGGGAGAGGGGACGAGAGAGCAAGAATAAAAGGGAGAGGGACGAGAGAGCAAGAATAAAAGGGGAGAGGGGACGAGAGAGCAAGAATAAAAGGGGAGAGGGGACGAGAGAGCAAGAATAAAAGGGGAGAGGGGATGAGAGAGCAAGAATAAAAGGGGAGAGGGGGATGAGAGCAGGAATAAAAGGGAGAGGGGACGAGAGAGCAAGAATAAAAGGGGGAGGGGGAGAGAGCAAGAATAAAAGGGGAGAGGGGACGAGAGAGCAAGAATAAAAGGGGAGAGGGGATGAGAGAGCAAGAATAAAATGGGAGAGGGGACGAGAGAGCAAGAATAAAAGGGGAGAGGGGATGAGAGAGCAAGAATAAAAGGGGAGAGGGGACGAGAGAGCAAGAATAAAAGGGGAGAGGGGATGAGAGAACAGAATAAAAGGGGAGAGGGGCAGAACAGAATAAAAGGGAGAGGGGATGAGAGAGCAAGAATAAGTGGGGAGGGACGAGAGAGCAAGAATAAAAGGGAGAGGGGAGAGAGAGCAAGAATAAAAGGGGAGAGGGGATGAGAGAGCAAGAATAAAAGGGGGAGAGGAGGAGGGAGAGGGGATGAGAGAGCAAGAATAAAAGGGGAGAGGGGATGAGAGAACAAGAATAAAAGGGAGAGGGGATGAGAGAGCAAGAATAAAAGGGGAGAGGGATGAGAGAGCAAGAATAAAAGGGGAGAGGGGGATGAGAGAACAAGAATAAAAGGGGAGAGGGGATGAGAGAGCAAGAATAAAAGCTGGGAGACATACACTTGAGAACACCAGAATAAAAGGGGAGAGGGGATGAAGGAACAAGAATAACCATGGGGAGAGGGGATGAGACAGAGAGAAAATAGGGGAGAGGGAATGAGAGAACAGGAATAAAGGGGAGAGGGGGATGAGAGAACAAATAAAAGGAGAGTGGGATGAGGGAACAGGAATTCTGTTTTTTAATGGGGATGAGAGAACATTTCCTAATGAAAGGGGAGCTGGGATGAGAAGCAAAAATAAAAAAGGGGATGAGATGAACAGGAAACTAAAGGTGAGAGGGGATGAGAGATGCACAGAATAAAGGGAGGGATGAGAGAGCTGAATAAAAGGTCAGGATGAGAGCCCTAAGAGGGCATGAGAGAACAGGAATAAGCGGGGATGAGAGAACAGGAATAAGAGGGAGACGGGGATGAGAGAACAGGACCGCCATTGCCCTCTGTTCTATTGGGGAAGGGTTGAGAGAGCAAAAAAACTGGAGAGGGGATGAGAGAGCAACCTTAAAAGGGGAAGGGGATGTAAGAACATGGAATTAAAGGGGAAGAGGACATGAGATAACAAGAATAAACTTGTTGGGTTTTCTAGAGAGGGATGGAGAGTGCAAGAATACGATGAGGGGAGAGGGGATTGTATTTCTTTGTTAAAGGGGAGCTGGGGTGTGATCTCTAATGTTAAAAGGGGAGTCTCATGTTTTTTGGCTTGCCTGTAGCAAAAATAACTGGGGAGAGGGGATGTAGAGAACAGGAATTAAAGGAGAGGGGATGACAGATATTTTTGTTCCAATTTAATAAAAGGGGATGTGGGAGTGAAGAACAGGAATAACGAGGTGGAGAGGGGATGAGAGAACAAGAAAAAAGAGGTGAGAGGGGTTTCTAGAGAACAGGATTTTAAGAGGGGATGAGAGAACAGGAATAAGAGTGGAGAGGGGATGAAAGAACATGTCACCTAAGAGGGGAGAGGGTCATGAGAGAACAGGAATAAAGGGGAGAGGGTTTTACTAGACACAAGAAACACATGCAAGGATGCCCAGACAAAATAAATGGGAGATCCTACTTCCTGAGACAAGCAAAACTCAAATAGGAAGTATCAGTGAACATGAATAAAAGTGGTCTGATGAAGGGGATACTAAACTGCAGGTATGTTTTGCAAAGACTGGAATATGTTCCAGGATTCATCCGATGGCATTGATACCACCAGATGGCTTCATATTTCTAGGATATTCTTAATGAAGGTTTATCATCACCATGTCCAGTCTCATGGATTACTGGCAACATCCACACTGAGAGAGAAACATAAGATTATAGGACAGGGACTATATTGAGTGATGTTAGTGGACTACAGGAAAAAGAGGACCGACCACTTTCAATGAGCTGGACGATTATAAGAAATTTCTACTATTCCGATGCCATTTTAATGCTGATCAATACAACTAAGATCAAATTTTTTTCATCTCTGCCATCATGCTCAGTAATGACCAAAACATTGCTATCACGGTATTACAAGATTACAAGATTAGTTAAATGTCTTCAATTTGGATGAAGATGAACCACCCATGAGAGCAACAGCTGTTCCAAAGGACTGTTCCTGAACTGTTGTGTGATCTTACTGTCCAGGACCAATGTAAGACCCTAATCACCGGTTAACATGCGAAAGGGAAGGGGCCTGACGGAAGAGAGGTGCTCAGGCGACTCTTTACTCTTTTAATCCTGATTGTCTGGGACTACTTGTTTCAAGCTGCCCAAGAGCACCAATAAGACCGCCATTGCACTCATCTATAGGCGAAATGCTTTGAAAGGCTGGTCATGGAGAAAAACATGGAAAGCCCTGAACCCACTTCCTATCAACCCCAACAAATCCAAAAGAATGGAATCTCTTTGTAATTTCTATGAGTCGCCCTCACCACGTGGAGAAATGGATAACACGTAAGAACTTGTTGTTCATTGACTACAGCTCAGAGTCAAGACCTTAGGCAGACTCCAAGTACGATGAGGGGAAGACCCTGGGACTCACACTCTTTTTTTAACACAGCTGGTGTGACTTTGTGCCGGGCCACCATGACATACAACACACGCTGACCATCAACACAAGGCCCATCACCTGTCTACATGCGGTGTTTAGAATACCTGATGACTCACTGTTAGACCACGACTGCATGGCCTAAGAGAGTTCCAACACCATCATTTTTTGTTCCATGACATGATTTACCAGCACAAACCTAGTGGTTAGAGCAGACCACCCTCAACGCAAGTTCAAACCCCTGAGCAAACAAGGAAAATTCCCATCCTGAACAGGCAGTTGTTTCTAGTGGCCAGGGATTTTAATGTAAAAAGAATTTGTTTTACCAACTCTGACCAGTTAAACAGTGTGTCACCTATGAAACAAATGTCAGGACTGATCACAATAACATGTCACCTGTCAGAAACTAGAGGCGACACCAGGAAACAATTAGATTCATTTTACTACAAAGGCCTGTGGAAACACATGACCCAAACAGACCCATGCCTTCAGATCCAGACCCTTTGACAAGACCTGTTCTGATCATGGCCCTGATCAGATCCTACTTCCTGTTCTGATCAGAGAAAAACTCAAATAGAGAAGTTCTATCAGAGTGACATGTTCAAGACACAAGTGGTCTGATGAAGAGGATACAAAACTGCAGGTATTTTTTGCAAAGACTGGAATATGTTCCAGATTCATCCGATGGCATTGAGGAGTTTGATCACATCAGTCACTGGCTTCATAAATAAGTGCATCTGATGAGACCCGTTCTGAGAGACCCGTTCTGATCACAGTGACCGTTCTGAGAGACCCCATCTGAGAAGTTCATGGATTACAGGCAAGATCCACACTGATCAGGAAGACCCGTTCTGAAAGAGACCCGTTCTGATCAGAGGAGCGAGGACTCTAATCTGAAGAGAGTGATCTTAGAGACCCGTTACAGGAAAAAGAGGAGACCCTTTCAATGAGAGACGATCTATAAGAAATTCTGATCTGAGAGACCCTCCGACACCCGCTCTCAAACGTTCTGCAAAGACCCGTTCTGATCAGAGACTAAGATCAAATCTTATTAGACCCGCTCTGATGACCCGTGGATGTGAGACAGGGTTGGAAACTGATCAGAGAGTAAAGGAAGCAGAGAGAGCTGTTCTGAGAGACCCGTTCCAGATTAGTTAAATGTCTTCAATGCTCATTTCGAGATGCAAACAACGTTCTGAACCACGTTCATGAGAGCAACAGCTGTTCCAAAGACTGTTCCGGAACTGTTCTGTGATCAGAGAGACCCGTCCATAGCCAATGTAAGACCGTTTATTTAAAAAGGTTAACATGCGTAAAGGCCAAGTGGGCCAGACGGAATACCAGAATGACGGTTCAGATCTTTACCCGTTTTTAACCTACCCCTGATTGTCTGTAATACCAACTTGTTTCAAGCTGCCCAAGAACACGTTCAAGGTAATCTGATCTAAATGTCCATCGTTCTGAGCACCCATCTGATAGACAGACCCGTTTGAGAGAGTTCTGATCAGAGAGACCCTCATATCAACACCATCATCTGAAAACCCCTGAACCCACTTCCAGACCGGTTTGATCAGAGAGACCCCAACAAATCCACAAAGAATGGAACCCTATTGCATTGAGAGACTGCCCCCTCTGATCAGAGAGACCCGTTCCACGTGGAGAAAAGGAACACGTTCTGATCAGATAGACCCGTTCTGAGAGAACCCGTCTCATTGAGAGACCAGCTCAGACCGTTCAACACCCATAATCCCCGTTCTAATCAGAGAGACCCATCACCAAGATCAGGACCCTGGGACTGAACACCGTTCTGATCAGAGAGACCCGTTATGCAACTGGATCGTGGACTTTCTGAGAGACACCACCAGACAGACAACCACGCTGACCATCAACACGGTGGAGAGACCCGTGTGATCTTAGACCCCTCCTGTACTCACTGTTCGCCCACGAGAGACATGGCCTAACACGTTCCAGAGACCCGTTCATCAAGTTTGATCTGAGAGACATGATGATCTGAGAGACCCGTTCTGATCAGAGAGACCCGTTCTGGATCTGAGAGACCCGTTCTGAGTAGACCCGGAGTTATATTGTTAGGTTAAAGGAGTAACGTTCTGGTAGATCTACATTCTTCCTCACCTCAAGTTCAACTGTTGGAATACGTTGGAGCACCGCCTTCATTGAGCTGCAGTAGCTAAGCCTAATAATAGCTACAGCACATCAATAATTCACAAAAGATGATTTATTTTGCTATTACCCTAATAAAGTGTTTATAGAGAAAATACCAACAGTTGATCACAGCGCATTCGGAAAGTATTCAGACGTTTTCCTCATTTTGTTACGTTACAGCCTTATTCTAAAATGGATTACATACATGTTTCCGACTCATCAATCTATACAAAATACCCCATAACGACAAAGCCCCAACCGTGGGTTAACTGCCTTGTTCAGGGGGCAGAACAACAGATACCCCATAACGACAAAAGCCCCAAATACCCCATAACTACTGCAAATACCGAGACCAAAAGCCCCAAATTCGTTAATCTTCGATCAGAGTAAGTTTTATAGAGATAAGAGTTATATTGTTAGGTTAAATGATAACAAAAGCCCCAAATACCCCATAACGACAAAGCCCCAAATACCCCATAACGACAAAGCCCCAAATACCCCAATAACGACAAAAGATGAAAGCCCCAAATACCCCATAACGACAAAGCCCCAAATACCCCATAACGACAAAGCCCCAAATACCCCATAACGACAAAGCCCCAAATACCCCATACATGACATCAATCTATACAAAATACCCCATAACGACAAAGCCCCAAATACCCCATAACGACAAAGCCCCAAATACCCCATAACGACAAAGCCCCAAATACCCCATAACGACAAAGCCCCAAATACCCCATAACGACAAAGCCCCAAATACCCCATAACGACAAAGCCCCAAATACCCCATAACGACAAAGCCCCAAATACCCCATAACGACAAAGCCCCAAATACCCCATAACGACAAAGCCCCAAATAACGACAAAGCCCCAAATACCCCATAACGACAAAGCCCCAAATACCCCATAACGACAAAGCCCCAAATACCCCATAACGACAAAGCCCCAAATACCCCATAACGACAAAAGCCCCAAATACCCCATAACGACAAAAGCCCCAAATACCCCATAACGACAAAGCCCCAAATACCCCATAACGACAAAGCCCCAAATACCCCATAACGACAAAGCCCCAAATACCCCATAACGACAAAAGCCCCAAATACCCCATAACGACAAAGCCCCAAATACCCCATACCCCATGACGACAAAAAGCCCCAAATACCCCATGACGACAAAAGCCCCAAATACCCCATAACGACAAAGCCCCAAATACCCCATAACGACAAAAGCCCCAAATACCCCATAACGACAAAAGCCCCAAATACCCCCCAAAAAATACCCCATAACGACAAAGCCCCAAATACCCCCAAAAGCCCCAAATACCCCATGACGACAAAAGCCCCAAATACCCCATAACGACAAAGCCCCAAATACCCCATAACGACAAAGCCCCAAATACCCCATAACGACAAAGCCCCAAATACCCCATAACGACAAAGCCCCAAATACCCCATAACGACAAAGCCCCAAATACCCCATAACGACAAAGCGAAAACTAGTTTCAGAAATACCTTATTTACATAAGTATTTAGAACCTTTGCTATGAGACTCGAAATTGAGCTCAGGTGCATCCTGTTTTCGATTGATCATCCTTGAAATGTTTCTACAACTTGATTGGAGTCCACCTGTGGTAAATTCCATTGATTGGACATGATTTTGAAAAGGCACACACCTGTTTATATAAGGTCTCACAGTTGACAGTGCATGTCAGAGCAAAAATCAAGCCATGAGGTCAAAGGGGCGAAGGTTGACCTCTCAACAGGACAACGACCCTAACACAAAGCCAAGACAATGCTGGAGTGGCTTCGGGACAAGTCTCTGAATGTCTTTGAGTGGCCCAGCCAGAGCTTGAATTTGAACCCGATCCAACATCTCTGGAGAGACCTACAAATAGCTGTGCAGCAACTCTCCCCATCCAACCTGACAGAGCTTGAGAGGATCTGCAGAGAAGAATGGGAGAAACTCCCCAAATAGAGCTGTGCCAAGCTTGTAGCATCCTAACCATGAAGACTAAATGCTGTAATCACTGCCAAAAGTGCTTCAACAAAGTACTGATTAAAATGTCTGAGTACTTATGTAAATGTGATATCAGTTTTTTATTTGTAATACATTTGCAAGAATTTTTAAAAATCTGGGGTATTGTGATGTCATTATGGGGTATTTTGTGTAGATTGATGAGAAAAATATTTAATCAATTTTAGAATGAGGCTGTAACGTAACAAAACGTAGAAAAAGTCAAGAGGTTTGAATATTTCCCGAAGGCACTGTATCTACCTCAATTACCTCGTACCCCTGCACATTGACTCAGTACTTGATCTTCCTGGTACTCCCTGTTATAGCATGGCAGGTAGCCGAGTGGTTAGAGCATAGGGCCAGTAACCGAAAGGTTGCTTGATCGAATCCTCTGAGCTGACAAGGTAAAAACTGTTGTTCTGCCCCTGAACCAGGAAGTGAACCCACTGTTCCTAGGCTGTCACTGTAAATAAGAATTTCTTCTTAAATCACTTTAAACTTTAAAAAATAGCCATGTTTTTTTTTTCTTCTTGTGATTCGTTATTCACTTGGTTTTATTTTAGTCCTCTTGTCACTATTTCTTTGTTATTTGTAATTTTTTAAATCTTTCTCTTTGCATTGTTGTGTAGGACCCGTACGTAAGCATTTCACTGACAGTCAACACCTGTTCTTTACGAAGCATGTGACAAATAACTTTTGATTCAAATGTTTTGATAACCATACCCCTGTATACAGCTACACTACAGTTTAAACATTCTGTAATTTAACAGTACAGTAAAGTTAGTTATGAAAAAATCATTGCGAACTCTAGTAAATGGATCGAACCGCAACTAAAACAATAGAAAATGATAACATACAGTAAACACTGCACGTGCAGATATAATGCTTAATAACTTGTTATCTATTAGCCGTTATTATAACGTTATATAATAAATAGTAACTTATGTTACATATACCAGTGGGTTGGTGGGGCCCTCCTGTCCCATGGGGCCCTGTGAAGAAACATGTAGGTTCCGATTCATTCGACACAATATCAACAACGACCCACAACTGGCCACGGACCCCATGGTCCTCACGTCAATTTACAGAACACAGAGAGTTATAGGCTTATTTATTTATATATATATATGTTATAGTTACTAGGAATATGGGATGATTGTTAGGATGGACAAGGGGATGGTTGTTAGGATGGAATACCGGATGGTTGTTAGGACTACCGGGTGATTGTTAGGGTGGACTAGGGGGTAGTTGTCAGGACTACTGGGGTGATTGTTAGGATGGAGTAGGGGATGGTTGTTAGGACTACCAGGGGATTGTTAGGATGGACTAGGGGTGGTTGTTAGGACTACAGAATGGTTGTTAGGGTGAATATAGGATGGTTGTTAGGGTGAATACAGGATGGTTGGTAGGATGGACTATATGTTGCTTGTTAGGACTACGGGATGGTTGTAAGGGTGGAACACAGTATGGTTGTTAGGACTGCGGGATGGTTGTAAGGGTGGAACACAGGATGGTTGTTAGGACTACGGGATGGTTGTAAGGGTGGAACACAGGATGGTTGTTAGGACTATGAGATGGTTGTTAGGACTACGGGGTGGTTGTTAGGACTACGAGATGGTTGTTAGGACTATGGAGTGGTTGTAAGTGTGGAACACAGGATGGTTGTTAGGACTATGAGATGGTTGTTAGGACTACGGGGTGGTTGTTAGGACTACGAGATGGTTGTTAGGACTACGGAGTGGTTGTTAGGACTACAAGATGGTTGTTGTTAGGACTACAGGGTGGTTGTTAGGACTATGGGACAGTTATTAGGACTATGGGACAGTTATTAGGACTATGGATTTGTTGTTAGGGCTGCAGGATTGTTGTTAGGAATCCGGGACTGTTGTTAGGACTAGGGGATGGTTGGCAGGGCATTCTAAGGGTTGGTTGTTAGGACAGACCAGGAGATGGTTGCTAGTGTGGATAGGGGGCCGGTCCTTTGGTTGGAAATGGGGCTGGTTAAGGTGGACTAGGTCTAGGGGTTTAAAGGTCAGAGGTGTATTGCCCACCAGGAGTCTCTCCTCCTTGGTCAGCCACTTGTTGTCCTCCATCATCTGTTGTTTCTGTTGTCTCATCGTCTCCTGCATACGCTCTCTCTCCATCTGCCACAACCGCTGGGCGTCCTCCTTACTGGACGGCTCCACCATCAACTCTCCCTCCTGGTGGAAGGGAGACATGCACGCACACAACCACGCAGGCACACAAACTCATTCATATAGTACAGAGCAAGTAATACAGTAGCCTTTCTTGTTGGGATTATAGCAATATACGCAAGGACATATGACTGGGACAGTCCTCAAGACTACAACCAAATAACTAGTCTAAAAGGAAGGAAGGAAGGAACAACTAGATAACTAGTCTAGATGGAAGGAAGGAAACTACAACTAGATAACTAGTCTAGATTGGAAGGAAACTACAACTAGATAACTAGTCTAGATGGAAGGAAACTAGAACTGGATAACTAGTCTAGATGGAAGGAAACTACAACTAGATAACTAGTCGAGATGGAAGGAAACTAGAACTGGATAACTAGAACTAGATAACTAGTCTAGATGGAAGGAAACTACAACTAGATAACTAGTCTAGATGGAAGGAAACTAGAACTAGACAACTAGTCTAAAATGAAGGAAACTAGAACTAGTTAACTTCATTGGGCTAGGGGGCAGCATTTTCACGTTCGGATCAAAAGCGTGCCCAGAGTAAACTGCCTGCTACTCAGTCCCAGGTGCTAATATATGCATATTATTAGTAGTATTGGATAGACAACACTGAAGTTTCTAAAACTGTTTGAATGATGTCTGTGAGTATAACAGAACTCATTTGGTAGGCAAAAACCTGAGGAAAATCCAACCAGGAAGTGGGAAATTGAGGATTGTAGTTTTTCAACTCATTGCCTAGCGAATACACAGTATCTATTGGGTCATATTGCACTTCCTAAGGCTTCCACTAGATGTCAACCGTCTTTAGAACCTTGTTTGATGCTTCTACTGTGAAGTGGGGGTGGATGAGAGGGGATTGAGTCAGAGGGATGAAGATAGGCATGAGCTGACCGCGTGCTTCACATGAGAGTTACCTTGCTTTCCATTGCATTTCTACAGACAAAGGAATTCTCCGGTTTGAACATTATTGAAGATTTATGATAAAAAAAACATCCTAAAGATTGATTCTAAACTTCGTTTGACATGTTTCTACGGACTGTAACGTAACTTTGACTTTTCGTCTGCACCTAGTGATCACGCGTCATGAATTTGGATTACTGGGCTAAACGTGCGAACAAAAAGGAGGTATTTGGACATAAATTATGGACTTTATCGAACAAATCAAACATTTATTGTGGAACTGGGATTCCTGGGAGTGCATTCTGATGAAGATCCTCAAAGGTAAGTGAATATTTATAATGCTATTTCTGACTTCTGTTGACTAAACAACATGGCGGATATCTATTTGGGTTGTTTTGGAAACTAGAACTAGATAACTAGTCTAAAAGGAAGGAAACTAGAACTAGTTAACTAGTCTAGAAGGAAGGAGACTATAACAGTCAGACCCTGATCTGTTTCACCTGTCCTTGTGATTTTTTCCTCCCCCTCCAGGTCTTGTTTTCCCCAGTGTATTTATCCCTATGTTTCCTGTCTCTCTGTACCAGTGTATTTATCCCTATGTTTCCTGTCTCTCTGTACCAGTGTATTTATCCCTATGTTTCCTGTCTCTCTGTACCAGTGTATTTATCCCTGTGTTTCCTGTCTCTCTCTGCCAGTTTGTCTGCATGCATCAACCAGCATTTTTCACGTTCTCCTCTTTTTGCATGTTTCCAAGTCAACCAGCATTTTTCACGTTCTCCTGCTTTTTGCATTCTCCTTTTTCCAGTCCTCCCGGTTTTGACCCTTGCCTGTTTCTGGACTCTGTACCCGCCTGCCTGACCATTCTACCTGCCTTGACCACGAGCCTGTCTTCCTGACCATTCTACCTGACTTGACCACGAGCCTGTCTGCCACTCTGTACCTCCTGGACTCTGATCTGGTTTTGACCTTTTTGTCTGTCCACGACCGTTCTCTTCCCTACTCCTTTTGATTAATACATATTGTAAGACTCCAACCATCTGCCTCCTGTGTCTGCATTTGGGTCTCGCCTCGTGCCGTGATAATAACTAACTAGATAACTAGTCTGAAAGGAAGGAAACTAGAACTAGATAACTAGAGTCTAGAAGGAAGTAGACTAGAACTAGATAAGAGTCTTGAAGGATGTAGACTAGATAACTAGTTTAGAAGGAAGTAGACTAGAACTAGATAACTAGTCTACAAGGAAGTAGGCTAGCACTAGATAACTAGTCTAGAAGGAAGTACACTAGCACTAGATAACTAGTCTACAAGGAAGTAGACTAGACCTAGATAACTAGTCTAGAAAGAAGTAGACTTGCACTAGATAACTAGTCTACAGGGAAGTAGACAAGTACTAGATAACTAGAGTCTAGAAGGAAGTAGACTAGACCTAGATAACTCGTCTCACCCCCATGCTGCATCGTCGTGGAGATATCACGGGAACCACCAAGCTGTTGCTCATGGAGTCGACAGGAGAGGTGTAGTCACAGGGACTGGCCAGGTCTGGAGAGCTGGCACAAAGGGCCTCATTCAGCTGAATGTGCAGGCCGATACCGTTTCCAAAACGACCCCCAGGTTTCATCCTGCAGGGCTGGAGACATAGGGGCAGAATCGATGACGAGTGGTTAGTAACTTACATGCATATGCTAACAACGCTATGACAGAAAGGCATTGATGCAGAAGGTGTGTGTGTCTGTGGGGGGGGTCATCTAGAAGATACTGTAAGATATTACCTTAGGAGGAGGTTCGTTGAAGTTGATCTTGGCGTCAAAGAACTTGGTGGAGCGTTGTCTGTCTCTCTCTCTCTACCTCCTGCTCCTTCTCCATCCGATGGACGTCACTGTCACAGATCAAACAGACAGTTTTGTAGATGGCATGCCAGGCACTTGGAAGACAAGGGACAAATAGCAAGGAATGAGGAAGGAAAGGAATGAGGAAGGAATGAGCTCTCCCTTAACCAAGGAAATGACAGGAAGGAATGAGTCTGGACATGGCCTGCTCTCCCTTAACCAAGGAATGAGTCTGGACATGACCTGCTCTCCCTTAACCAAGGAATGAGTCTGGACATGGCCTGCTCTCCCTTAACCAAGGAATGAGTCTGGACATGACCTGCTCTCCCTTAACCAAGGAATGAGTCTGGACATGGCCTGCTCTCCCTTAACCAAGGAATGAGTCTGGACATGGCCTGCTCTCCTTAACCAAGGAATGAGTCTAACCAAGGAATGAGTCTGGACATGGCCTGCTCTCCCTTAACCAAGGAATGAGTCTGGACATGGCCTGCTCTCACTAAGGAGCTCTCACTTAACCAAGGAATGAGTCTGGACATGGCCTGCTCTCCCTTAACCAAGGAATGAGTCTGGACATGGCCTGCTCTCCCTTAACTAAGGAATGAGTCTGGACATGGCCTGCTCTCCCTTAATAACCAAGGAATGAGTCTGGACATGGCCTGCTCTCTAACCAAGGAATGAGTCTGGACATTAACCAAGGAATGAGTCTGGACATGGCCTGCTCTCACTTAACCAAGGAATGAGTCTGGACATGGCCTGCTCTCACTTAACCAAGGAATGAGTCTGGACATGGCCTGCTAACTTAACCAAGGAATGAGTCTGGACATGGCCTGCTCTCCCTAATAACCAAGGAATGAGTCTGGACATGGCCTGCTCTCCTTAACCAAGGAATGAGTCTGGACAATAACCAAGGAATGAGTCTGGACATGGCCTGCTCT
This sequence comes from Oncorhynchus masou masou, assembly GCF_036934945.1. NCBI lineage: Eukaryota > Metazoa > Chordata > Actinopteri > Salmoniformes > Salmonidae > Oncorhynchus > Oncorhynchus masou. Next base: position 37,647,236 of record NC_088230.1, read on the forward strand.
CCCTTAATAACCAAGGAATGAGTCTGGACCTGCTCTCCCTTAACCAAGGAATGAGTCTGGACATGGCCTGCTCTCACTTAACCAAGGAATGAGTCTGGACATGGCCTGCTCTCCCTTAATAACCAAGGAATGAGTCTGGACATGGCCTGCTCTCCCTTAACCAAGGAATGAGTCTGGACATGGCCTGCTCTCCTTAATAACCAAGGAATGAGTCTGGACATGGCCTGCTCTCCCTAATAACCAAGGAATGAGTCTGGACATGGCCTGCTCTCCCTTAACCAAGGAATGAGTCTGGACATGGCCTGCTCTCCCTTAACCAAGGAATGAGTCTGGACTGCCTGCTCTCCCTTAACCAAGGAATGAGTCTGGACATGGCCTGCTAACCAAGGAATGAGTCTGGACATGGCCTTAACCAAGGAATGAGTCTGGACATGGCCTGCTCTCCCTTAACCAAGGAATGAGTCTGGACATGGCCTGCTCTCCCTTAACCAAGGAATGAGTCTGGACATGGCCTGCTCTCCCTTAACCAAGGAATGAGTCTGGACATGACCTGCTCTCCCTTAACAAGGAATGAGTCTGGACATGGCCTGCTCCCTTAACCAAGGAATGAGTCTGGACATGGCCTGCTCTCCCTTAACTAAGGAATGAGTCTGGACATGGCCTGCTCTCCCTTAACCAAGGAATGAGTCTGGACATGGGCTCTCTTAACCAAGGAATAATAACTAAATGAGTCTGGACATGGCCTGCTCTCCCTTAACTAAGGAATGAGTCTGGACATGGCCTGCTCTCACTTAATAACCAAGGAATGAGTCTGGACATGGCCTGCTCTCCCTTAACCAAGGAATGAGTCTGGACATGGCCTGCTCTCCCTTAACCAAGGAATGAGTCTGGACATGGCCTGCTCTCCCTTAACCAAGGAATGAGTCTGGACATGGCCTGCCTCTCTCCCTTAACCAAGGAATAACCTTAACCAAGGAATGAGTCTGGACATGGCCTGCTCTCCCTTAACCAAGGAATGAGTCTGGACATGGCCTGCTCTCCCTTAACCAAGGAATGAGTCTGGACATGGCCTGCTCTCTTAATAACCAAGGAATGAGTCTGGACATGGCCTGCTCTCCCTTAATAACCAAGGAATGAGTCTGGACATGGCCTGCTGGACATGGCCTCACTTAACCAAGGAATGAGTCTGGACATGGCCTGCTCTCCCTTAATAACCAAGGAATGAGTCTGGACATGGCCTGCTCTCCCTTAACCAAGGAATGAGTCTGGACATGGCCTGCTCTCCCTTAATGAATGAGTCTGGACATGGCCTGCTCTCCTTAATAACCAAGGAATGAGTCTGGACATGGCCTGCTCTCCCTTAACTAACCAAGGAATGAGTCTGGACATGGCCTGCTCTCCTTAACCAAGGAATGAGTCTGGACATGGCCTGCTCTCACTTAACCAAGGAATGAGTCTGGACATGGCCTGCTCTCCCTTAATAACTAAGGAATGAGTCTGGACATGGCCTGCTCTCCTTAAAGGAATGAGTCTGGACATGGCCTGCTCTCCCCTTAACTAAGGAATGAGTCTGGACATGGCCTGCTCTCCCTTAACTAAGGAATGAGTCTGGACATGGCCTGCTCTCCCTTAACCAAGGAATGAGTCTGGACATGGCCTGCTCTCCCTTAACTAAGGAATGAGTCTGGACATGGCCTGCTCTCCTTAACCAAGGAATGAGTCTGGTAACTAAGGAATGAGTCTGGACATGGCCTGCTCTCCCTTAACCAAGGAATGAGTCTGGACATGGCCTGCTCTCCCTTAACTAAGGAATGAGTCTGGACATGGCCTGCTCTCCCTTCACTAAGGAATGAGTCTGGACATGGCCTGCTCTCCCTTAACCAAGGAATGAGTCTGGACATGGCCTGCTCTCCCTTAACCAAGGAATGAGTCTGGACATGGCCTGCTCTCCCTTAACCAAGGAATGAGTCTGGACATGGCCTGCTCTCCCTTAACCAAGGAATGAGTCTGGACATGGCCTGCTCTCCCTTAACCAAGGAATGAGTCTGGACATGGCCTGCTCTCCCTTAACCAAGGAATGAGTCTGGACATGGCCTGCTCTCCCTTAACTAAGGAATGAGTCTGGACATGGCCTGCTCTCCCTTAACTAAGGAATGAGTCTGGACATGGCCTGCTCTCCCTTAACCAAGGAATGAGTCTGGACATGGCCTGCTCTCCCTTAACCAAGGAATGAGTCTGGACATGGCCTGCTCTCACTTAACCAAGGAATGAGTCTGCTCTCCACTTAACTAAGGAATGAGTCTGGACACTTAACCAAGGAATGAGTCTGGACTGGCCTGCTCTCACTTAACCAAGGAATGAGTCTGGACATGGCCTGCTCTCCCTTAATAACCAAGGAATGAGTCTGGACATGGCCTGCTCTCACTTAACCAAGGAATGAGTCTGGACATAACCAAGGAATGAGTCTGGACATGGCCTGCTCTCCCTTAATAACCAAGGAATGAGTCTGGACATGGCCTGCTCTCTTAACCAAGGAATGAGTCTGGACATGGCCTGCTCTCCCTTAACCAAGGAATGAGTCTGGACATGGCCTGCTCTCCCTTAATAACCAAGGAATGAGTCTGGACATGGCCTGCTCTCCCTTAACCAAGGAATGAGTCTGGACATGGCCTGAACCAAGGAATGAGTCTGGACATGGCCTGCTCTCCCTTAATAACTAAGGAATGAGTCTGGACATGGCCTGCTCTCCTTAACTAAGGAATGAGTCTGGACATGGCCTGCTCTCCCTTAACCAAGGAATGAGTCTGGACATGGCCTGCTCTCCCTTAATAACTAAGGAATGAGTCTGGACATGGCCTGCTCTCCCTTAACCAAGGAATGAGTCTGGACATGGCCTGCTCTCCTTAACTAAGGAATGAGTCTGGACACCAAGGAATGAGTCTGGACATGGCCTGCTCTCCCTTCACTAAGGAATGAGTCTGGACATGGCCTGCTCTCCTAACCAAGGAATGAGTCTGGAATGGGAATGAGTCTGGACATGGCCTGCTCTCCCTTAACCAAGGAATGAGTCTGGACATGGCCTGCTCTCCCTTAACCAAGGAATGAGTCTGGACATGGCCTGCTCTCCCTTAACCAAGGAATGAGTCTGGACATGGCCTGCTCTCCCTTAACCAAGGAATGAGTCTGGACATGGCCTGCTCTAACTAAGGAATGAGTCTGGACATGGCCTGCTCTCCCTTAACCAAGGAATTAGTCTCATGGCCTGACATGCTCTCCTTAACCAAGGAATGAGTCTGGACTGGCTCTCTCCCTTAACTAAGGAATGAGTCTGGACATGGCCTGCTCTCTCCTTAACTAAGGAATGAGTCTGGACATGGCTCTCCCTTAACTAAGGAGTGAGTCTGGACATGGCCTGCTCTCACTTAACCAAGGAATGAGTCTGGACATGGCCTGCTCTCCCTTAACCAAGGAATGAGTCTGGACATGGCCTTAACTAAGGAATTAGTTATGCAGTATTTAAGCTACAGTAAGAATCTCACTGTCCCGCTGCTCATACAGTGATATCTGACTAAGATTATAACATGGTATCAGAAGTGATATCTGACTAAGATTATAACATGGTATCAGAAGTGATATCTGACTAAGATTATAACATGGTATCAGAAGTGATATCTGACTAAGATTATAACATGGTATCAGAAGTGATATCTGACTAAGATTTTAACATGGTATCAGAAGTGATATCTGACTAAGATTATAACATGGTATCAGAAGTGATATCTGACTAAGATTATAACATGGTATCAGAAGTGATATCTGACTAAAATTATAACATGGTATCAGAAGTGATATCTGACTAAGATTATAACATGGTATCAGAAGTGATATCTGACTAAGATTATAACATGGTATCAGAAGTGATATCTGACTAAGATTATAACATGGTATCAGAAGTGATATCTGACTAAGATTATAACATGGTATCAGAAGTGATATCTGTGATATCTGACTAAGATTATAACATGGTATCAGAAGTGATATCTGACTAAGATTATAACATGGTATCAGAAGTGATATCTGACTAAGATTTTAACATGGTATCAGAAGTGATATCTGACTAAGATTATAACATGGTATCAGAAGTGATATCTGACTAAGATTTTAACATGGTATCAGAAGTGCTTCAGCCTCGTCAAACATAAAACAGGAGAGATTATTTCAGAGAAATTAATAATGTTCCTTGAGTTTTGTTGGAGCTTAGAGTCATGAAAAGTAGCTAACAGCTAACAGCTCTCTCATGTCTCTTCGTTGTGCAGCCGGAGCGGAGCCGTTGCCATGGATACTCAGGCTCAGAGCCACCATGAGCAGAGCGCATGCAGAGCGAGCAGAGCACGGGGAGCGTGTGACAGACCGAGAGGAGCAGCTAATTGGATTTACTAACGGAGGAAGTTACTTCTGGTTTCGGGTAGAAGCAACTACTGGGTAGTGTACGGTCTGAAGGTCACGGCCATGGGTAGGAATCATTCTTAAAATGAATGTCTATGCAGGGCTCTTAACCACAACCACAACCACAACCCTTTTCAAGTCCTCTCTTTGTGGCACACTGTTACCAGGCTCTATGTGCCAGCGAATCGAGCCTGGGGACAAGGTTATATCGTATTTAATCCAGTGTCTCAGAACATGTCCAGCTCACATCAGTACGTGATGTTAACCAAAAAGAGGCTCTTAGATCTATATAAGGTCATGTGAGTATTGTGCGTGATGTTAACCAAAAAGAGGCACTCAGATCTATGAAAGGTCATGTGAGTATTGTCCATTCAAGTATCCAGGCCAGGGTAGGATCTATTCTTGACGACTTTCTCGGTGAAGTGAAAATAACGAAAAACCCAAGACTATTCCAAATACTTTACGGGACATTTGTAGGTAGATTACAGTACCTTATCTTGACAACCAGCTCAGTGAAGGAGGGTCTGTCGCGGGGGTCGTAGGACCAGCAGCGGGTCATGAGGGAATAGAGGGCAGGAGGGCAGTTGTCAGGTTTGGGTAGTCGGATGCCCTGCTCCAGCTGGTTAATGACGTCACGGTTCTCCAACCAGGAGAAAGGCTGCTGCCCCTGGCTCAGGATCTCCCAAATACACACCGCTATGGAGAGGGAGGGAGAGAGGGAGTTACACATAGATACATATCGCTAGGGGCGGTGGAGAGAGAGAGGGAGTTACACATAGATACACACCGCTAGGGGCGGTGGAGAGAGAGAGGGAGTTACACATAGATACACACCGCTAGGGGCGGTGGAGAGAGAGAGGGAGTTACACATAGATACAGACCGCTAGGGGCGGTGGAGAGAGAGAGGGAGTTACACATAGATACACACCGCTAGGGGCGGTGGAGAGAGAGAGGGAGTTACACATAGATACACACCGCTAGGGGCGGTGGAGAGAGAGAGGGAGTTACACATAGATACATATCGCTCTGGAGAGAGAGACAGAGAGGAGAGAGAGAGGGAGTTACACATAGATACATATCGCTCTGGAGAGAGAGACAGAGAGGAGAGAGAGAGGGAGTTACACATAGATACATATCGCTCTGGAGAGAGAGACAGAGAGGAGAGAGAGAGGGAGTTACACATAGATACATATCGCTATGGAGAGAGAGACAGAGAGGAGAGAGAGTCAAATAGCCTTGCTATTGAGAAAGGCCGCCATAGGCAGACATGGCTCTCAAGAGAGGACAGGCTATGTGCTCACTGCCCACAAAATGAGGTGGAAACTGAGCTGCACTTCCTAACCTCCTGCCCAATGTATGACCATATTAGAGAGACATATTTCCCTCAGATTACACAGATCCACAAAGACTTTGAAAACAACTCAATTTTGATAAACTCCCATATCTACTGGGTGAAATATCACAGTGTTCCATCACAGCAGCAATATTTGTGACCTGTTGCCACAAGAAAAGGGCAACCAGTGAAGAACAAACACCATTGTAAATACAACCCACATTTATGCTTATTTTTCCCTTGTGTACTTTAACTATTTGTACATAGTTACAACACTGTATAATATATATATATATAATATGGCATGTGTAACGTATTCACTGTTTTGAAACTCCTGTATGTGTAATGTTCACTGTTAATTTTTACTGTTTATTTCACTTTTGTATATTATTTACCTCACTTGCCTTGGCAATGTTAACACATGTTTCCCACGCCAATAATGCCCCTTGAATTGAATTGAGAGAGAGAGAGCGAGAGAAAAAAAGAGAGGGAGAGCAAGAGAGAGAGAGAGAGAGAGAAGAAAGCGAAAGAAAGAGAGAGAGAGATATGCAGGCACACAGAAATGACCCCCCCCCCCAAAAAAAAATGAAGACAGACTTACCGAACATCCAGACATCGCTAGCCGTGGTGAATCGCCTGAAGTTGATGGATTCTGGAGCCATCCATTTGATAGGTAATCGAGTCACAGAGGCTGTGGAAACCATTCAGAAAGATGACAGTAATGTTTGTATATATTCAGAAATGTGAGGACACTATTTAAGATGTTATTACTCCGTGTACGATGGAAACGCGTCTTCTGCTTTTTCCCCAACCACTCTGATCTACAGAGCATGAGGGGCAGCAGGGTGTAGGGGTAGCAGGTCGCCTAGTGGTTAGTGTAGAGGGGCGGCAGGGTGTAGGGGCAGCAGGGTGTAGGGGCAGCAGGGTATAGGGGCAGCAGGGTGTAGGGGCAGCAGGGTGTAGGGGCAGCAGGGTGTAGGGGCAGCAGGGTATAGGGGCAGCAGGGTGTAGGGGCAGCAGGGTATAGGGGCAGCAGGGTGTAGGGGCAGCAGGTCGCCTAGTGGTTAGTGTAGAGGTGGCAGGTAGCCTAGTGGTTAGAGTGTAGAGGGGCGGCAGGGTGTAGGGGGTGTAGGGGCAGCAGGGTGTAGGGGCAGCAGGGTATAGGGGCAGCAGGGTGTAGGGGCAGCAGGTCGCCTAGTGGTTAGAGTGTAGAGGGGCAGCAGGTCGCCTAGTGGTTAGTGTAGAGGTGGCAGGTAGCCTAGTGGTTAGAGTGTAGAGGGGCGGCAGGGTGTAGGGGCAGCAGGGTGTAGGGGCAGCAGGTCGCCTAGTGGTTAGAGTGTAGAGGGGCAGCAGGGTGTAGGGGCAGCAGGGTGTAGGGGCAGCAGGGTATAGGGGCAGCAGGGTGTAGGGGCAGCAGGTCGCCTAGTGGTTAGAGTGTAGAGGGGCAGCAGGTCGCCTAGTGGTTAGAGTGTAGAGGAGGCAGGGTAGCCTAGTAGTTAGAGTGTAGAGGGGCAGCAGGGTGGCCTAGTGGTTAGAGTGTAGAGGAGGCAGGGTAGCCTAGTAGTTAGAGTGTAGAGGGGCAGCAGGGTGTAGGGGCAGCAGGGTATAGGGGCAGCAGGGTGTAGGGGCAGCAGGTCGCCTAGTGGTTAGAGTGTAGAGGAGGCAGGGTAGCCTAGTAGTTAGAGTGTAGAGGGGCAGCAGGGTGGCCTAGTGGTTAGAGTGTAGAGGAGGCAGGGTAGCCTAGTGGTTAGAGTGTAGAGGGGCAGCAGGGTGTAGGGGCAGCAGGGTGGCCTAGTGGTTAGAGTAGAGGGGCAGCAGGGTGGCCTAGTGGTTAGAGTAGAGGGGCAGCAGGGTAGCCTAGTGGTTAGAGTGTAGAGGGGCAGCAAGGTGTAGGGGCAGCAGGTCGCCTAGTGGTTAGAGTGTAGAGGAGGCAGGGTAGCCTAGTAGTTAGAGTGTAGAGGGGCAGCAGGGTGGCCTAGTGGTTAGAGTGTAGAGGAGGCAGGGTAGCCTAGTGGTTAGAGTGTAGAGGGGCAGCAGGGTGTAGGGGCAGCAGGGTGGCCTAGTGGTTAGAGTAGAGGGGCAGCAGGGTGGCCTAGTGGTTAGAGTAGAGGGGCAGCAGGGTAGCCTAGTGGTTAGAGTGTAGAGGGCAGGTAGCCTAGTGGTTAGAGTGTAGAGGCGGCAGGTAGCCTAGGGGTTAGAGTGTAGAGGCGGCAGGTAGCCTAGTGGTTAGAGTGTAGAGGTGGCAGGGTAGCCGAGTGGTTAGAGTGTAGAGGTGGCAGGTAGCCTAGTGGTTAGAGTGTAGAGGCGGCAGGGTAGCCTAGTGGTTAGAGTGTAGAGGAGACAGGTAGCCTAGTGGTTAGAGTGTAGGGGCAGCAGGGTAGCCTAGTGGTTAGAGTGTAGAGGCGACAGGTAGCCTAGTAGTTAGAGTGTAGAGGCCCCAGGTAGCCTAGTGGTTAGAGTGTAGAGGCGGCAGGTAGCCTAGTGGTTAGAGTGTAGAGGCGGCAGGTAGCCTAGTAGTTAGAGTGTAGAGGCGACAGGGTAGCCTAGTGGTTAGAGTGTAGATGTGGCAGGGTAGCCTAGTGGTTAGAGTGTAGAGGAGACAGGTAGCCTAGTGGTTAGAGTGTAGAGGTGGCAGGTAGCATAGTAGTTAGAGTGTAGAGGCGACAGGGTAGCCTAGTAGTTAGAGTGTAGAGGCAGCAGGTAGCCTAGTGGTTAGAGTGTAGAGGCGGCAGGTAGCCTAGTGGTTAGAGCGTAGAGGCGGCAGGGTAGCCTAGTAGTTAGAGTGTAGAGGTGGCAGGGTAGCCTAGTGGTTAGAGCGTAGAGGCGGCAGGTAGCCTAGTAGTTAGAGTGTAGAGGTGGCAGGGTAGCCTAGTGGTTAGAGCGTAGAGGCGGCAGGGTAGCCTAGTGGTTAGAGTGTAGAGGAGACAGGTAGCCTAGTGGTTAGAGTGTAGGGGCAGCAGTGTAGCCTAGTGGTTAGAGTGTAGAGGCGACAGGTAGCCTAGTAGTTAGAGTGTAGAGGCGGCAGGTAGCCTAGTGGTTAGAGTGTAGAGGCGGCAGGTAGCCTAGTGGTTAGAGTGTAGAGGCGACAGGTAGCCTAGTAGTTAGAGTGTAGAGGCGACAGGGTAGCCTAGTGGTTAGAGTGTAGATGCGGCAGGGTAGCCTAGTGGTTAGAGTGTAGAGGCGGCAGGTAGCCTAGTGGTTAGAGTGTAGAGTCGGCAGGTAGCCTAGTGGTTAGAGTGTAGAGGTGGCAGGTAGCATAGTAGTTAGAGTGTAGAGGCGACAGGGTAGCCTAGTAGTTAGAGTGTAGAAGCAGCAGGTAGCCTAGTGGTTAGAGTGTAGAGGCGGCAGGTAGCCTAGTGGTTAGAGCGTAGAGGCGGCAGGGTAGCTTAGTAGTTAGAGTGTAGAGGTGGCAGGGTAGCCTAGTGGTTAGAGCGTAGAAGCGGCAGGTAGCCTAGTAGTTAGAGTGTAGAGGCGACAGGTAGCCTAGTGGTTAGAGCGTTGGACAAGTAACCCAAAGGTTGCAAGATCGAACCCCTGAGCCGACAAGGTAAAAATCTGTCGTTCTGCCCCTGAACAAGGCAGTTAACCCACTGTTCCTAGGCCGTCACTGTTGGAGCTAGAAACACAAACATTTTGCTAGACACGCAATTAATATCTGCTGAACACGTGCATTTGACCAATAGAATTTGATTTGGTTCGCTTTGATTAGAGCTGGATGAAACCGGTTTTTGCATGGACATTTCCATTGAGGTCTTCCACCATTTTGAAATAGTCAACTTGGTGGGATGGCCTGTGTGTGGTTAAGGAAGGATCATTTGATTCCATCCAACTCATCGAAGTAGTAGAAGAAGAAATGGACTACTTCGAAATGGAGGTGGTGCTACCCATGAGCCCATGATGGGACAGCTTCACAGAACAGTTGTGTATCTCTATGGAGCACACAGACCACCGACCACTCCATACCTTTGTAATACTCTTCATCCTCAATGTATCTAGACAGGCCAAAGTCTCCCAGCTTAACACAGTCTGCTGTGGCCACCAGCACGTTCCTCACTGCTATGTCTCTGTTGGGACACAGTCAACGGGTTAGTTGAACTCGTCCAATAACAACACAGGGTTTTTGTTGTTCCTGCTATGTCTCTGTTGGGTGTCAAGATGGCTGTCCTACCTGTGCACCATGTTGATTCCCTCTAGTCTAGGTAGACCTACCTGTGCACCATGTTGATTCCCTCTAGTCTAGGTAGACCTACCTGTGCACCATGTTGATTCCCTCTAGTCTAGGTAGACCTACCTGTGCACCATGTTGATTCCCTCTAGTCTAGGTAGACCTACCTGTGCACCATGTTGATTCCCTCTAGTCTAGGTAGACCTACCTGTGCACCATGTTGATTCCCTCTAGTCTAGGTAGACCTACCTGTGCACCATGTTGATTCCCTCTAGTCTAGGTAGACCTACCTGTGCACCATGTTGATTCCCTCTAGTCTAGGTAGACCTACCTGTGCACAATGTTGATTCCCTCTAGTCTAGGTAGACCTACCTGTGCACCATGTTGATTCCCTCTAGTCTAGGTAGACCTACCTGTGCACCATGTTGATTCCCTCTAGTCTAGGTAGACCTACCTGTGCACCATGTTGATTCCCTCTAGTCTAGGTAGACCTACCTGTGCACCATGTTGCTTCCCTCTAGTCTAGGTAGACCTACCTGTGCACCATGTTGATTCCTTCTAGTCTAGGTAGACCTACCTGTGCACCATGTTGATTCCCTCTAGTCTAGGTAGACCTACCTGTGCACCATGTTGATTCCCTCTAGTCTAGGTAGACCTACCTGTGCACCATGTTGATTCCCTCTAGTCTAGGTAGACCTACCTGTGCACCATGTTGATTCCCTCTAGTCTAGGTAGACCTACCTGTGCACCATGTTGATTCCCTCTAGTCTAGGTAGACCTACCTGTGCACCATGTTGATTCCCTCTAGTCTAGGTAGACCTACCTGTGCACCATGTTGATTCCCTCTAGTCTAGGTAGACCTACCTGTGCACCATGTTGATTCCCTCTAGTCTAGGTAGACCTACCTGTGCACCATGTTGATTCCCTCTAGTCTAGGTAGACCTACCTGTGCACCATGTTGATTCCCTCTAGGTAGACTAGAGCTTTGCAGATCTGCAGGCTGAAGAGAACTAGCGTTATGTTCGTGAGTTTGTTCTTGTTCTCTGTTAGGTAGTTCTTAAGCTGAAAAACAAAAAGAACAGAATTATGGGATGGCAGACGGCAAGTAGCCTAGAGAGGAGGAACCCAGCTCCTATTTGAGAAGGACCGGTCACACAAATGTCCTCGGTGGCAAAGGTCGGCATGGATACTGTCATTTATCGGCGTAGTAACAAACCCCTACATTGCGACCCCAAAACTGTTCAAACCCCTCTTGTTGGAGGAGAGAAACGTTGCAGTTTAAAGCTAATTTCCTGCAATTCTACATGTTGCCATGACTCTATGTGTGTTTATATGATACCTGAGTGACTCAACAGAATCGGTAGGGTGCTTCTGGGAATGGGGGGGGGTCGAAATTCACTGAATTTGGCCATGATAACTACAACATGTAGGTAGCCTGTTAGCCTGCTAGTTTAACAACTGGACATTTCTGACAGGTTATATAAACAGGTTGTAAACGGGTTGTAAACAGGTTGTAAACAGGTTGTAAACAGGTTGTAAACGGGTTGTAAACAGGTTGTAAACGGGTTGTAAACGGGTTGTAAACAGGTTGTAAACAGGTTGTAAACAGGTTGTAAACGGGTTGTAAACGGGTTGTAAACGGGTTGTAAACGGGTTGTAAACGGGTTGTAAACGGGTTGTAAACGGGTTGTAAACGGGTTGTAAACGGGTTGTAAACGGGTTGTAAACGGGTTGTAAACGGGTTATAAACAGGGTGTAAACAGGTTGTAAACAGGTTGTAAACGGGTTATAAACGGGTTGTAAACAGGTTGTAAACAGGTTGTAAACAGCTCTTTAAAGGTCTGTCAGTGAATGACATAAGAGGAAAACTGCACAACCCAATTTCAAAATGACACCACACTAATTAATTATTAAGTCGTCCGTTTTAACGGCAGGGTAAAAACCCGTTCTGGGTCCGCATCCAGAACACGATCCGCGTGTTGAGTATGGCCGGCCTAGAGGTTAGAGGTCAGTAAATCGAAAGGGTTGCTAGTTTGAATCCCAGGACAAAAAAAAAAAATTAAAAAAATGAACCAATAAGTAAAGTTTATAGTAAACTCTCCCTTTATGACATCATCCTGGCTTACATGACGCGTAACCTGGCTGTCGGGTCTCTCACCTCTCCATACTGGTAGAGCTCCATCACGATCCAGACAGGGTTCGCCTCTATGACACCAATCAGACTGACGATGTGGGGGTGCTTCAGGTTCTTCATGATCACTGGAGAATGGACAAGTTTAACAATTATACAAACACCATCATTAAGTTTGCTGACAACGCAATGTATATATATATATATTTAAATTATTATATTGATATATATACATTGATATATATTGACATATATATATAGATTTATATATAAATATAATAATAATAATATAATAATGGAGAAGTGGTGAAGAAGAAGTGTGATCAGTATTTGCTCTGTACCTGCTTCACTCATGAACTTCTCCATGACGTCAGGTGAACAGTCTTTGCAGGTCTTCACCGCCACACTTAGCCTCTCCCCATTCTGGTTCAGAAGCACACACACACACACACACACACACACACACACACACACACACACACACACACACACACACACACACACACACACACACACACACACACACAAGTGAGATAGATATTTTGTCTAGTTAGGAACATTTGAGGTGTTATAACTGACTGAGCGGGTAGGGTATCGGGAGACAGACTTGCCGATTTCTTGTACATTCCTTCATAGACCTCCCCGAAAAACCCCTCGCCAAGGATCCGTCCCAGAACAATGTCATGTCTGTCGATTCCATACTTCACCACTGGAACCAAGTATACAACAACACCATGAGTAGCTGCCATGGAATTAGACTATAAAACATAGAGTACAGAACATAGAATACAGAGCATAGAACCTAGAGTATAAAACCTAGAGTTATAGAACATATAACATAGAACCTAGAGTAAAGAGGATAGAATACAGAACATAGAGAACAGAACATAAAATATAGAACCTAGAATATAGAACCTAGAGTATAGACAATAGATCAGAAAATATAGAACAGAGTATAGAACATAGAGTATAGAGAACAGAGTAAAAAACCTAGAGTTGCAGAATATAGAATATAGAACAGAGTATAGAACAGAATACAGAACACAGAAAACAGAACACAGAATATAGAGCATAGCATAGAGAATATAGAACATAATGTAGAGAACGTAGGGTATAGCACATAGAACATAGAGTATAGAACATAGAGCACATACAGTTGAAGTTGGAAGTTCACATACACCTTAGCCAAATACAATTAAACTCAGTTTTTCCACAATTCCTGACATTTAATCCTAGTAACAATTCCCTGTCTTAGGTCAGTTAGAATCACCACTTGATTTTAAGAATGCGAATAATAGTAGAGAGAATGATTTATTTCAGCTTTTATTTCTTTCATCACATTCCCAGCGGGTCAGAAGTTTACATATACTCAATTAGTATTTGGTAGCATTGCCTTTAAATTGTTTAACTTGTGTCAAACGTTTCAGGTAGCCTTCCACAAGCTTCCCACAATAAGTTGGGTGAATTTTGGCCTATTCCTCCTGACAGAGCTGGTGGAACTGAGTCAGGTTTGTTGGCCTCCTTGCTCACACATGCTTTTTCGGTTCTGCCCACAAATGTTCTATAGGATTGAGGTCAGGGCTTTGTGATGGCCACTCCAATACCTTGACTTTGTTGCCCTTAAGCCATTATGCCACAACTTTGGAAATATGCTTGGGGTCATTGCCCATTTGGAAGACCCATTCGCAACCAAACTTTAACTTCTTGGCTGATGTCTTGAGATGTTGCTTCAATAAGTCCACATAATTTTCCTACCTCATGATTCCATCTATTTTGTGATGTGCACCAGTCCCTCCTGCAGCAAAGCACCCCCAGAACATGATTCTGCCACCCTCGTGCTTCATGGTTGGGATGGTGTTTTTCGGCTTGCAAGCCTCCCCCTTTTTCCTCAAAACATAATTATGGTCATTATGGCCAAACAGTTCTATTTGTGTTTCATCTATACCAAAGAACATTTCTCCAAAAAGTACGATCTTTGTCCCCATGTTTAGTTGCAAACCGTAGTCTGGCTCTTTTTGTGGCAGTTTTGGAGCAGTGGCTTCTTCCTTGCTGAACGGCCTTTCAGGTTATGTCACTATAGGACATGTTTTACTGTGGATATAGATACTTTTGTACCTGTTTCCTCCAGCATCTTCACAAGGTCCTTTGCTGTTGTTCTGGGATTGATTTGCACGTTTGCAGCAAAGTACCTTCATCTCTAGGATACAGAACGCGTCTCCTTCCTGAGCGGTATGACGGCTGCGTGGTCCCATGGTGTTTATACTTGCGTATTGTTGTTTGTACAGATGAACGTGGCACCTTCAGGCATTTGCGAATTTCTCCCAAGGATGAACCATATTTGTGGAGCTCTACAATTTATTTTCTGAGGTCTTGGCTGATTTCCTTTGATTTCCCCATGATTTGAAGCAAAGAGGCAGTGAGTTTGAAGGTAGGCCTTGAAATACATCCACAGGTACACCTCCAATTGACTCAAATGATGTCAATTAGCCATGACATCATTGTCTGGAATTTTCCAAGCTGTTTAAAGGCACAGTCAACTTAGTGTGTAAACTATATGTAAACTTCTGACTCACTGGAATTGTGTTACAGTGAATTATAAGTGAAATAATCTGTCTGTAAACAATTGTTGGAAAAATGACTTGTGTCATGCACAAAGTAGATGTCCTAACCAACTTGCCAAAACTATAGTTTGTTAACAAGAAATTTGTGGAGTGGTTGAAAAACGTGTTGTTTTCATGACTCCAGCCTAAGTGTATGTAAACTTCCAACATCAAGTGTAGAATATAGAGTTTAGAACAGAGTACAGATAACGTAGAGTATAGAGCATAGAGTAAAGAGAACATACAGTATAGAACATAGAGTTTAGAACAGAGTATAGAACATAAAGTATGGAACATAGAACATAAAGTATGGAACATAAAGTATAGAACATAGAGTTTAGAACAGAGTATAGAACATAAAGTATGGAACATAAAGTATAGAACATAGAGTTTAGAACAGAGTATAGAACATAAAGTATGGAACATAAAGTATAGAACATAGAGTTTAGAACATAGAGTTTAGAACATAGAGTTTAGAACATAAAGTATAGAACATAAAGTATAGAACATAGAGTTTAGAACATAAAGTATAGAACATAAAGTATAGAACATAGAATGTAGACTGAATATAGAAGTCTACATCAGTCTCCTTAGATACTATGCTATAAGTGTCTTCCATCCTGATAAAGAGTGTGTCTCTACTTACCAGACTTTGGTGGAACATAGAGTTTAGAACACAGAATGTAGACTTCGTAAGTGTCTTCCATCCTGATAAAGAGTGTGTCTCTACTTACCAACTTTGGTCGTTCGTCAATCTCAGCGTAGATGTCAGATCCTGAATAATGGATAATATTTGATGATGTCAGTTTGTGTTAAAAACAGATGGGTCAACTAGAAAACATACAGTGTAGCCCTGCCCCTACAGTACTAGTTTCAAACAATTCAAAACAGTCACATTAATGCACAAATTATTCATAATATTTGTAAAACAAATACGAAGTCAGTCGTGGTAGATGAAAACTCACCCATGCTATATCTGAAGGAGTCCGTGTTCTCCGTTTGACTACAGTGGGAGGAGAGACAGCAAGAGGAGGAGAGGAGAGGATCATCAATCCTGGGTTTGAGGTAGCTCCTCAATACACCAGGCACACTGTTACAGTAACACTGCCTGTCTCTATGATACATCTACAGTGCCTTGCGAAAGTATTCGGCCCCCTTGAACTTTGCAACCTTTTGCCACATTTCAGGCTTCAAACATAAAGATATAAAACTGTATTTTTTTGTGAAGAATCAACAACAAGTGGGACACAATCATGAAGTGGAACGACATTTATTGGATATTTCAAACTTTTTTAACAAATCAAAAACTGAAAAATTGGGCGTGCAAAATTATTCAGCCCCTTTACTTTCAGTGCAGCAAACTCTCTCCAGAAGTTCAGTGAGGATCTCTGAATGATCCAATGTTGACCTAAATGACTAATGATGATAAATACAATCCACCTGTGTGTAATCAAGTCTCCGTATAAATGCACCTGCACTGTGATAGTCTCAGAGGTCCGTTAAAAGCGCAGAGAGCATCATGAAGAACAAGGAACACACCAGGCAGGTCCGATATACTGTTGTGAAGAAGTTTAAAGCCGGATTTGGATACAAAAAGATTTCCCAAGCTTTAAACATCCCAAGGAGCACTGTGCAAGCGATAATATTGAAATGGAAGGAGTATCAGACCACTGCAAATCTACCAAGACCTGGCCGTCCCTCTAAACTTTCAGCTCATACAAGGAGAAGACTGATCAGAGATGCAACCAAGAGGCCCATGATCACTCTGGATGAACTGCAGAGATCTACAGCTGAGGTGGGAGACAATCTGTCCATACCAAGACACTGCCTGGACAACATCATCAGTCACTGCCTGTCTCTGTGATACATCTATCTGTAACACTGCCTGTCTCTGTGATACATCTATCTGACAGCATCAAAGTAACACTGCCTGTCTCTTTATGGAAGACACTGCCTGTCTCTATGATACATCTATCTGACAGCATCATGTCTAGTAAAGATATCTATCTGACAAATGTCTAGTAACACTGCCTGTCTCTTGATACATCTATCTGACAGCATCATGTCTAGTAACACTGCCTGTCTCTATGATACATCTATCTGACAGCATCATGTCTAGTAACACTGCCTGTCTCTATGATACATCTATCTGACAGCATCATGTCTAGTAACACTGCCTGTCTCTGTGATACATCTATCTGACAGCATCATGTCTAGTAACACTGCCTGTCTCTGTGATACATCTATCTGACAGCATCATGTCTAGTAACACTGCCTGTCTCTATGATACATCTATCTGACAGCATCATGTCTAGTAACACTGCCTGTCTCTGTGATACATCTATCTGACAGCATCATGTCTAGTAACACTGCCTGTCTCTATGATACATCTATCTGACAGCATCACATCTGACAGTAACACTGCCTGTCTCTATGATACATCTATCTGACAGCATCATGTCTAGTAACACAGATGTATCACAGAGACATGCAATCTGACAGCATCATGCCCAGTGCATCCCATGTTTCAACAAGTACTAAATATTCCAGTTTAGTTTCAGCAAAACGACTTGTTATGGAAATGACACAAAAGCCCAAAATATTAAGCCTTGTTCAAGAGAAAGTGAATCCACTCACTTCGTGGGAAGGTCTGGCAGGGAACTTCGTAAATTGGCATCTGTGGAGTCACATGAGAAGTCACATTGGTTCAATAGACTTACGAGGGATGAGAAAATGGTATTAGACCGTTGTGATGCACTCTTTCAGTGTTTCCCCCCTGGTGCTTCTCCTACCATAAAATGCTCAGGGCCGGGACTTCCTGTCCCCCTTACCTTTGTTTGGTCTAGCGATGAACGACTCGTCAGTGGCGTGCTCAGAGCGGCAGTAACCGTCAATAAGGTCCACACCATGTTTTCTGCCATCGCAAACTTAGTCACATTGATAGACAGAGGCTGACGAAGAAGATACAAACCATTCACGTCAATGACAATAACTGCAATTATAATCACATTACAAACACTATACAAACATTATAATGTCATAGGGGTGATAGACCGATAGGCTTTCAGGGCAAAATATTTAATTAAGATGCAGGCTTTTAACTCAACGATCACATCAATCAAAATGTTTTGTAAAAAAAAGACTTACGGACACAGCTCTCTAGTTAGAATTCAGAGCCTGTATTCATTATGTCTCTAGTTAGAATTCAGAGCCTGTATTCATAATGTTAGAATGTTAGAATTCAGAGCCTGTATTCATTATGTTAGAATGTTAGAATTCAGAGCCTGTATTCATTATGTTAGAATGTTAGAATTCAGAGCCTGTATTCATTATGTCTCTAGTTAGAATTCAGAGCCTGTATTCATAATGTTAGAATTCAGAGCCTGTATTCATTATGTCTCTAGTTAGGATTCAGAGCCTGTATTCATAATGTTAGAATGTTAGAATTCAGAGCCTGTATTCATTATGTTGAATTCAGAGCCTGTATTCATTATGTTAGAATGTTAGAATTCAGAGCCTGTATTCATTATGTTAGAATGTTAGAATTCAGAGCCTGTATTCATTATGTTAGAATGTTAGAATTCAGAGCCTGTATTCATTATGTTAGCCTGAATGTTAGAATTCAGAGCCTGTATTCATTATGTTTCTAGTTAGAATTCAGAGCCTGTATTCATAATGTTAGAATGTTAGAATTCAGAGCCTGTATTCATTATGTTAGAATGTTGAATTCAGAGCCTGTATTCATTATGTTAGAATGTTAGAATTCAGAGCCTGTATTCATTATGTTTCTAGTTAGAATTCAGAGCCTGTATTCATTGTGTCTCTAGAATTCAGAGCCTGTATTCATTATGTATCTAGTTAGAATTCAGAGCCTGTATTCATTATTATTATTATTATTATTTTTTTTTCACCTTTATTTAACCAGGTAGGCAAGTTGAGAACAAGTTCTCATTTACAATTGCGACCTGGCCAAGATAAAGCAAAGCAGTTCGACACATACAACGACACAGAGTTACACATGGAGTAAAACAAACATACAGTCAATAATACAGTAGAAACAAGTATATCTACGATGTGAGCAAATGAGGTGAGATAAGGGAGGTAAAGGCAAAAAAGGCCATGGTGGCAAAGTAAATACAATATAGCAAGTAAAACACTGGAATGGTAGATTTGCAATGTGCAAAGTAGAAATAAAAATAATGGGGTGCAAAGGAGTAAAATAAATCAATTAAATTAAATACAGTAGGGAAAGAGGTAGTTGTTTGGGCTAAAATATAGGTGGGCTATGTACAGGTGCAGTAATCTGTGAGCTGCTCTGACAGTTGGTGCTTAAAGCTATTGAGGGAGATTATGTCTCTAGTCAGAATTCAGAGCCTGTATTCATTACGTCTCGAGTCAGATTTCAGAGCCTGTATTCATAATGTTAGAATGTTAGAATTCAGAGCCTGTATTCATAATGTTAGAATGTTAGAATTCAGAGCCTATATTCATAATGTTAGAATGTTAGAATTCAGAGCCTGTATTCATTGTGTCTCTAGTTAGAATTCAGAGCCTGTATTCATTATGTCTCTAGTCAGAATTCAGAGCCTGTATTCATTACGTCTCTAGTCAGAATTCAGAGCCTGTATTCATTACGTCTCTAGTCAGAATTCAGAGCCTGTATTCATAATGTTAGAATGTTAGAATTCAGAGCCTTTTCATAATGTTAGAATGTTAGAATTCAGAGCCTGTTTTCATAATGTTAGTGTCAGGATTTGGCCAGGGTTGTTCCGGGTTTTGGTCACTAGATGCCCCCATTGTGCTTTTTGACCTTATGTTTTTTCCCTTGTTCCCCATTATTATTTGCACCTGTGCCTCGTTTCCCCTGATTGTATTTAAACCCTTAGTTTCCCTCAGTTCTGTGCTCTGTGTTTGTATGTTAGCACCCAGCCCTAGTGTTCTGTGTATTCTTGTCGATTCCGGTGGATGCTCTTGTGGAATTCTGTTTTTGTTTTTGAGGATCTCTTAAGGCTTTTTGTGCTATTCCTACCACCTTTTGGATTTACTATTTTTGTATTGAAGGACTTCTCCTTTTTACTTTATTAAATACACCGTCTTAAGTACTGCTGTGTCTGCCTCATCTTCTGGGTTCTGCTGACTATTCATGGCTCAGTTGGTTAAGTGACTGTTTCTCACTCCGGAGACCCAGGTTCGTAACCGTGTCCTGACAGTTAGAATGTTAGAATTCCGAGCCTGTATTCATAATGTTAGAATGTTAGAATTCAGAGCCTTTTCATAATGTTAGAATGTTAGAATTCAGAGCCTTTTCATAATGTTAGAATGTTAGAATTCAGAGCCAGTATTCATAATGTTAGAATGTTAGAATTCAGAGCCTGTATTCATAATGTTAGAATTCAGAGCCTGTATTCATAATGTTAGAATGTTAGAATTCAGAGCCTGTATTCATTATGTCTAGTTAGAATTCAGAGCCTGTATTCATAATGTTAGAATGTTAGAATTCAGAGCCTGTATTCATTATGTCTCTAGTTAGAATTCAGAGCCTGTATTCATTACGTCTCTAGTCAGAATTCAGAGCCTGTATTCATAATGTCTAGAAGTCAGAATTCAGAGCCTGTATTCATAATGTTAGAATGTTAGAATTCAGAGCCTTTTCATAATGTTAGAATGTTAGAATTCAGAGCCTTTTCATAATGTTAGAATGTTAGAATTCAGAGCCTTTTCATAATGTTAGAATGTTAGAATTCAGAGCCAGTATTCATAATGTTAGAATGTTAGAATTCAGAGCCTGTATGCATTATGTCTCAGAGTAGTTGTGCTGATCTAGGATCAGGTTCCCCCATGTTCATACAACCTTTTTCATTGTGATCTAAGATCAGGTCCCCACTGTCCATATAACCTTATTCATTACGATCTAAAAGGCAATACTGTTCCTATATCAGCAGTCCTACTCCGAGTCTCTTTGTGAATGTTGGCCCAGGCCTCACTATCTTGTTTTACTTGACTGACTCGGTCCATGTTCTGATTAAGCAGTACTAATACACGTTTTCTTTATCTATTTTAATGTGTACCTGTCTGGCTCCGTCTATGTCCAGGTTGAGGAGGGCTTTGCCGTCACTCTGAGATGAACACTTGATGCTCTTGATCTGTTTGAAATCCGCTAGACACACAGGCTGGTGGGGATAAGAGAGACACAATTAAATGATACACTTATCAGCCACAGGTGTAGGGTAAAGGCTAACACGGGAACAGGACTCCCGGGCGACAGGACTCCCGGGCGACAGGACTCCCGGGCGACAGGACTCCCGGGCGACAGGACTCCCGGGCGACAGGACTCCCGGGGACAGGACTCCCGGGGACAGGACTCCCGGCGACAGGACTCCCAGGGGACAGGACTCCCGGGGACAGGACAACCGGGGACAGGACTACCGGGGACAGGACTCCCGGGAACATGACTCCCGAGTGGCGCAGCACACTAAGGCACAGTGCTAGAGGTGTCCCTACGGACCCTGGTTCGATCCCGGGCTGTATCACCAGCTGTGATCAGGAGTCCCATAGGGCGGAGCACAATTGCCGCAGCGTCGTCCGGGTTAAGGGAAGGTTTGGCCGGTAGGACCTACTAGGCTCATTGCGCTCTAGCGATGCCTTGTGGTGCGGAGCCTGCAGGCTGACCTCGGTAGTCAGTTGAACAGTGTTTCCTCCGACGCATTGGTGCATCTGGCTTCCAGGTTATTAAGCGGGCGGATGCTAAAGAAGCGTGGTTTGGCGGGTCATGTTTCGTAGGATGCAAGACTCAACCTTTGCCTCCAGAGACCATTGAGGAGTTGCAGCGATGAGACAATTACGAAATTGGGGAGAAAAAGGATGGTGAAATAAATAACTATTGGGGGTCCTGTGGGATTCTGGTTCTAGGGACCAAGTTTGGGACAGGACAGTACTAGTTATAAACAGTTTTTTTGTGTGTGTTTTTGGGGGAGAATATGTAATGTGTAGAAGATTTTATTTAAAAACTGTGAATAGGCCTAATATAGTTGACTTAATATTAATAAATTAGTTAATGTAATTTCACCCCTCCTCTTCCATCAGCTCACACTCACGCCTCGCTCCAGTTACAGCCATAGTCACAGCGCAATCACTACTTTACCTCAGATGCCAACGTACAGTCAGTGAATGAATGAATCCTTCAAGAGATGAATTGAGTTCAACCGACTCTGGGTAAGTGGAAGGGCTGCCTTCATTGCCAAACTCTGATAATGTGGTTGTTATCAGCTGTGTGCAGGGCAGGATACTGTCTGGTGAGCGCCGAACAGTAACCAAACGGAGCAGTTGCTATGGCGAGATGATTTTTTTGCATTTGTGATTTGTGTGTGTAAAATTACCACGGGACGGAGAGTAGTTTCACAGGGACAGAACAGGAAAGTTCAGTCAGGACAGAACGGGAAAAGAATTGACAAGACAGGACAGGAATGGGTTTTCACTCCCGTGTCAACCTCTATACTTTTAGACAAAAAGGGTTCCAAAAGGGTTCTTTGGCTGTCCCTGTAGGAGAACCCTTTTTGGTTCCAGGTAGAACCCTTTTTGGTTCCAGGTAGAACTCTTTTGGGTGCCATGTAGAACCCTCCGTGGAAAGGTTATTACATGGAACTCAAAAGGGTTCTACCTGGAATCAAAAGAGTTCTATCGATGGGTTCTTCAAAGGGTTCTCCTATGGGGATAGCTGCAGAGCAGTTTTGGTTCTAGTTAGCACCTTTTTTTCTAAGAGTGTAGTGCAGGGTGAAGTCACATTTACATTTGCACTATTGTAAAGTGGCTGTTCCACTGATGTCAGAAGGTGAATTCACCAATTTGACGCTCTGGATAGTTTCTGCTAAATGACTTAAATGTAATGTAAATGTAATTTAGCAACGCTCTTTAGTGCATTGCATTCCTCTTCAGCTAAGTGAGACATATCACAACAGTAGCAAGTACATTTCCCCCACAATGCTCAGTAGATGCTGACTAAGGTTCAGTTTAGCATTTTCCGTACTAATGGTTAATCTGGCACTTGGGGGAAACTTCACCCCGTACCCCACACAGGATGGGGACATGAAGAACAGGAGAATACCTGCCAGAAATCATTCACGACAATGCAATGAAAATGAACAAATAGCAACATATGAAATAGCAGCATGCTTACCTCTGAGTCCATATGGGAGGGTTGGTGAATACCCTGCATGCTTACCTCTGAGTCCATATGGGTGGGTTGGTGAATACCCTGCATGCTTACCTCTGAGTCTATATGGGTGGGTTGGTGAATGCCCTGCATGCTTACCGCTGAGTCTATATGGGTTGGGGTGCAAGGTCTTTATGGGTTGGTGAATACCATGCATGCTTACCTCTGAGTCTATATGGGTGGGTTGGTGAATACCCTGCATGCTTACCTCTGAGTCTATATGGGTGGGTTGGTGAATACCCTGCATGCTTACCTCTGAGTCTATATGGGTGGGTTGGTGAATGCCCTGCATGCTTACCGCTGAGTCTATATGGGTGGGTGAAGGCCCTGCATGCTTACCTCTGAGTCTATATGGGTGGGTGAGGCCCTGCATGCTTATCTCTGAGTCTTTATGTGAGGGTTGGTGAATACCCTGCATGCTTACCTCTGAGTCTATATGGGTGGGTTGGTGAATGCCCTGCATGCTTACCTCTGAGTCTATATGGGTTGGTGAATACCCTGCATGCTTACCTCTGAGTCTATATGGGTGGGTTGGTGAATGCCCTGCATGCTTACTTCTGAGTCTTTGGGTGGGTTGGTGAATGCCCTGCATTCTTACCTCTGAGTCTATATGGGTGGGTTGGTGAATGCCCTGCATGCTTACCTCTGAGTCTATATGGGTGGGTTGGTGAAGGCCCTGCATGCTTACCTCTGAGTCTATATGGGAGGGTTGGTGAATGCCCTGCATGCTTACCTCTGAGTCTATATGGGTGGGTTGGTGAATACCCTGCATGCTTACCTCTGAGTCTATATGGGTGGGTTGGTGAATGCCCTGCATGCTTACCTCTGAGTCTATATGGGTTGGTGAAGGCCCTGCATGCTTACCTCTGAGTCTATATGGGTGGGTGAAGGCCCTGCATGCTTACCTCTGAGTCTATATGGGTGGGTTGGTGAATGCCCTGCATGCTTACCTCTGAGTCTATATGTGGGTTGGTGAATGCCCTGCATGCTTACTTCTGAGTCTTTATGGGTTGGTGAATACCCTGCATTCTTACCTCTGAGTCTATATGGGTGTTGGTGAATACCCTGCATGCTTACCTCTGAGTCTATATTGAGGGTTGGTGAATGCCCTGCATGCTTACCTCTGAGTCTATATGGTGTTGGTGAATGCACTGCATGCTTACCTCTGAGTCTTTATGGGTTGGTGAATACCCTGCATGCTTATCACTGAGTCTTTATGGGTTGGTGAATACCCTGCATGCTTACATCTGAGTCTATATGGGAGGGTTGGTGAATACCCTGCATGCTTACCGCTGAGTCTTTGTGGGTGGGTGAATGCCCTGCATGCTTACCGCTGAGTCTTTATGGGAGGGTTGGCGAATGCCCTGCATGCTTACCGCTGAGTCTTTATGGGAGGGTTGGTGAATGCCCTGCATGCTTACCTCTGAGTCTATATGGGAGGGTTGGTGAATACCCTGCATGCTTACCTCTGAGTCTATATGGGAGGGTTGGTGAATACCCTGCATGCTTACCTCTGAGTCTTTATGGGAGGGTTGGTGAATACCCTGCATGCTTACCTCTGAGTCTTTATGGGAGGGTTGGTGAATGCCCTGCATGCTTACCGCTGAGTCTTTATGGGTGCGTTGGCGAATACCCCTGGCTCCAATCACCAGCTCCACTGACAGACTCCAACCTTGCTGTGGACAAAGAGTGGGGTTGCAACATAACTTTCATGTCTTGACAAACTTCAGACTCATACAATATTTTCTGTGAAGTGAGCCGTGAGAAAAGGAAAACCCAGAGCATGTCTAATTGTCGATTATTGCATCATTTGTGGTGCAGTGATCCAAAAGTATGATCAGGAAAATGATCAGGAAAATGAGATGATAGGTTTTTACTGCGTACTGACAGGACCTCACTCAGGTATTTACTGTGTCCTGACAGGACCTCACTCAGGTATTTACTGTGTACTGACAGGACCTCACTCAGGTATTTACTGTGTACTGACAGGACCTCACTCAGGTATTTACTGTGTACTGACAGGACCTCACTCAGGTATTTACTGTGTACTGACAGGACCTCACTCAGGTATTTACTGTGTACTGACAGGACCTCACTCAGGTATTTACTGTGTCCTGACAGGACCTCACTCAGGTATTTACTGACAGGACCTCATACTGACAGGACCTCACTCAGGTATTTACTGTGTACTGACAGGACCTCACTCAGGTATTTACTGTGTACTGACAGGACCTCACTCAGGTATTTACTGTGTCCTGACAGGACCTCACTCAGGTATTTACTGTGTCCTGACAGGACCTCACTCAGATATTTACTGTGTACTGACAGGACCTCACTCAGATATTTACTGTGTACTGACAGGACCTCACTCAGGTATTTACTGTGTCCTGACAGGACCTCACTCAGGTATTTACTGTGTACTGACAGGACCTCACTCAGGTATTTACTGTGTACTGACAGGACCTCACTCAGGTATTTACTGTGTACTGACAGGACCTCACTCAGGTATTTACTGTGTACTGACAGGACCTCACTCAGTATTTACTGTGTACTGACAGGACCTCACTCAGATATTTACTGTGTACTGACAGGACCTCATACTGACAGGACCTCACTCAGGTATTTACTGTGTCCTGACAGGACCTCACTCAGGTATTTACTGTGTGACAGGACCTCTGACAGGACCTCACTCAGATATTTACTGTGTACTGACAGGACCTCACTCAGATATTTACTGTGTCCTGACAGGACCTCACTCAGATATTTACTGTGTACTGACAGGACCTCACTCAGGTATTTACTGTGTCCTGACAGGACCTCACTCAGGTATTTACTGTGTCCTGACAGGACCTCACTCAGGTATTTACTGTGTACTGACAGGACCTCACTCAGGTATTTACTGTGTCCTGACAGGACCTCATACTGACAGGACCTCACTCAGGTATTTACTGTGTACTGACAGGACCTCACTCAGGTATTTACTGTGTACTGACAGGACCTCACTCAGGTATTTACTGTGTACTGACAGGACCTCACTCAGGTATTTACTGTGTCCTGACAGGACCTCCTCAGGTATTTACTGTGTACTGACAGGACCTCACTCAGATATTTACTGTGTCCTGACAGGACCTCACTCAGGTATTTACTGTGTCCTGACAGGACCTCACTCAGGTATTTACTGTGTACTGACAGGACCTCACTCAGGTATTTACTGTGTACTGACAGGACCTCACTCAGGTATTTACTGTGTACTGACAGGACCTCACTCAGGTATTTACTGTGTACTGACAGGACCTCACTCAGATATTTACTGTGTACTGACAGGACCTCACTCAGGTATTTACTGTGTACTGACAGGACCTCACTCAGGTATTTACTGTGTACTGACAGGACCTCACTCAGGTATTTACTGTGTACTGACAGTACCTCACTCAGGTATTTACTGTGTCCTGACAGGACCTCATACTGACAGGACCTCACTCAGGTATTTACTGTGTCCTGACAGGACCTCACTCAGGTATTTACTGTGTACTGACAGGACCTCACTCAGGTATTTACTGTGTCCTGACAGGACCTCATACTGACAGGACCTCACTCAGATATTTACTGTGTCCTGACAGGACCTCACTCAGGTATTTACTGTGTCCTGACAGGACCTCACTCAGGTATTTACTGTGTACTGACAGGACCTCACTCAGGTATTTACTGTGTACTGACAGGACCTCACTCAGGTATTTACTGTGTACTGACAGGACCTCACTCAGGTATTTACTGTGTACTGACAGGACCTCACTCAGATATTTACTGTGTACTGACAGGACCTCACTCAGGTATTTACTGTGTACTGACAGGACCTCACTCAGGTATTGACTGTGTACTGACAGGACCTCATACTGACAGGACCTCACTCAGATATTTACTGTGTCCTGACAGGACCTCACTCAGGTATTTACTGTGTCCTGACAGGACCTCACTCAGGTATTTACTGTGTCCTGACAGGACCTCACTCAGGTATTTACTGTGTACTGACAGGACCTCACTCAGATATTTACTGTGTCCTGACAGGACCTCACTCAGGTATTTACTGTGTCCTGACAGGACCTCACTCAGGTATTTACTGTGTCCTGACAGGACCTCACTCAGGTATTGACTGTGTACCGACTGCAAATACCTGAGTGCGGCCCTTCCAAATTGTATTGTTTGTAAAGTCAACAGCAACACGAACCACCAGTTCGCAGGGGAAGACCTCCTCATCAACGTTGATGAATTCAGTGAGTGTTTTGAAGAAGCGAACCATACACTCCTCCTCCTTCAGAGTAGCGTACTGCTGGAAGGTCTGGGTGATCAGCTTCCGGAGAGGACGAGACTGGGACAGAACATCACAACATTTTCATAACCCTATTTTAACTATGATGTCAAATAGTAAACAGCACGGTAAACGACGCTGCCAGCATAGAAATGATCAGAATTAATCAAAAATTACCAGAAATGATCAGAAATGAACAGAAATAACAGAAATGAAATTATCAGAAATTATCAGAAATTCTCCTTGCTGAAATAATAGTTACAGCTAGGCTCATTATTAAAAACTTTGTAGAAACTTCCGATAACATGTTGAACGATCATGTAGAAATCAAAATGTATAAATGTA
This sequence comes from Oncorhynchus masou masou, assembly GCF_036934945.1. Taxonomy (NCBI): domain Eukaryota; kingdom Metazoa; phylum Chordata; class Actinopteri; order Salmoniformes; family Salmonidae; genus Oncorhynchus; species Oncorhynchus masou. The sequence goes on from NC_088230.1 coordinate 37,674,771, forward strand.
CCTTCATGCTGTCAATGAGCTCCTGTGGGAAGAACAGGTTCAGCCCCACGTCCTTCCTTCATTGGTCAAAATAAAAATTCAGACCATAAAACAACCAATCAAACCAACGTGGAGAGTAAAAAAACAACCAATCAAACCAGTGATAGAAAAGTTTAAACCAACCAATCAAACCAATGTGATAGAAAAGTTAGGTAATAAACCAACCAATCAAACCAATGTGATAGAAAAGTTAGGTAATAAACCAACCAATCAAACCAATGTGATAGAAAAGTTAGGTAATAAACCAACCAATCAAACCAATGTGATAGAAAAGGTAGGTAAATGAAGGTTGCTACCAACAGACATGTAAAATGTAAGTACTTACTCTAATAACTCAAAGTTGGACTTCTTCTCCAAACCTTTAGCGTTCATGTCTTTATAAAACCTCCTGAGGACCAAGCAGATAAACATTGTTTTATTTTAACCGACTCAGTGATGTTTCCCTGCTTTTTTTTTTATATATATATTTTTGTTTAAAGATCCTATTAAAATGTTCTGTATGGTGGAGGAAAAGCTTATAAGCATTTCACTGTATCGTTTACACCCATTGTATTCTGTCATGTGACAAATAAACGTGAATTAGAACAGCGTGACATACGAGGCTCTACTACGGACAAGCCCACTGTGACGTTGATGGCGTCTACACATTAACAAGAGGATACATACAAGAGGATACATACAAGAGGATACATACAAGAGGATACATAAGAGGATACATACAAGAGGATACATAAGGATTACAAGAGGATACATACAAGAGGATACATAATGATACAAGAGGATACATACAAGAGGATACATAATGATACAAGAGGATACATACAAGAGGATACATAAGGATACAAGAGGATACATAATGATACAAGAGGATACATACAAGAGGATACATAAAGATTGCAAGAGGATACATACAAGAGGATACATAAGGATACAAGAGGATACATACAAGAGGATGCATAAGGATACAAGAGGATACATACAAGAGGATACATAATGATACAAGAGGCTACATACAAGAGGATACATAAGGATACAAGAGGATACATACAAGAGGTTACATAAGGATACAAGAGGATACATACAAGAGGATACATAAGGATACAAGAGGATACATACAAGAGGATGCATAAGGATACAAGAGGATTCATACAAGAGGATACATAATGATACAAGAGGATACATACAAGAGGATTCATAAGAGGGTACATAAGGATACAAGAGGATACATAAGGATACAAGAGGATACATACAAGAGGATACATACAAGAGGATACATACAAGAGGATACATAAGGATACAAGAGGATACATACAAGAGGATACATACAAGAGGATACATAAGGAAAGGATACCATCTCCAGACAGCCCAGCTGCAGGGCCATCCCATCACTGATACTGGCATGGTACTGCATGTAGTCATACGCATAACACAGGATACATAAGAGAACAGAGGATTTTTATCTACATGTAGTCATACATAACACAGACAATAGAGAGAACATTCATTGTTATCTACATGTTGTCATACATAACAAGGATACAAGAGATACATACAAGAGGTTACATACATGTAGTCACTATGCATAACACAGGGATACAGAGAACACGATTCATTTTTATCTACAAGTAGTCATACATAACACAGGGATACATAAGAGAACACGTTCATTGTTATCTACATGTAGTCATACACCTAACACAGGATACATCGAGAGAACACGTTCATTGTTATCTACATGACAGCCCAGCTGCACCTAACACCGGCAATGACGAGAGAACACGTTCATGGTACTGCATGTAGTCACTACGCACCTAACACAGACAATATCGAGAGAACACGTTCATTGTTATCTACATGTAGTCACTACGCACCTAACACAGGCAATATCGAGAGAACACGTTCATCGTTATCTACATGTAGTCACTACACACCTAACACAGGCAATATCGAGAGAACACGTTCATTGTTATCTACATGTAGTCACTACGCACCTAACACAGGCAATATCGAGAGAACACGTTCATTGTTATCTACATGTAGTCACTACGCACCTAACACAGGCAATATCGAGAGAACTCTTTCATTGTTATCTACATGTAGTCACTACACACCTAACACAGGCAATATCGAGAGAACACGTTATTAACTGTTATGAAGTCACTCAGCCTGGTCTCATAGTCTAGACGTAACATAGTACATGTAAATCCGGGACACTCATATTAGTATGGTATGTTATGTTTGCTGTTAATATACAAAGACAGATGGCTTAAACCAAAGTAGGGTGGTTGGTTGGGTTAGATGGGTAGGTGTATAACGTGAACGTCTAGCAATCCAAAAGGTCCCATCATGGACAACTTTATATAATTAGCCATTTTTCAACTACTTACTACTTTTTAGCAACTTTGCAACCACTTAGCATGTCAGCTAACCCTTCCTCTAACTATAACCTTAACCTTTTAATCTAACTCCTAAACTTAGGAGTTAGATTAAACCTAACTAAACCTAGCTAATGTTAGCCACCTAGCTAGAATTCATAACATATACATTTTTGCAAATTCTTTAACATATAATGTGAATTGTAAGTTGTAACATATCATATGAAATGGGTGACGGACATCCACAAATGAATACATACCATACGAAACGTAACATGTAATATTAAACCGAGTGTCTCGGATTTACTTACGCAACCTGGTCTCAGAGACCTTATTATTGTGTAACTATGCATCTACAGTACTACCACAAGTTCAATACAACAGACAACAGAAAACAGTGAATTATCACTGACGATGAAGTTCTGGAAATTAGTCATGTGTTCTCTACATCGTCAGAGTATTAATGTGTTCTCTACATAGAGTACTAATGTGTTCTCTACATAGAGTATTAATGTGTTCTCTACATAGAGTACTAATGTGTTCTCTACATAGTCAGAGTATTAATGTGTTCTCTACATAGTCCGAGTATTAATGTGTTCTCTACATAGTCAGAGTATTAATGTGTTCTCTACACAGAGTATTAATGTGTTCTCTACATAGAGTATTAATGTGTTCTCTACATAGAGTATTAATGTGTTCTCTACATAGTCAGAGTATTAATGTGTTCTCTACATGGAGTATTAATGTGTTCTCTACATAGTCAGAGTATTAATGTGTTCTCTACATAGTCAGAGTATTAATGTGTTCTCTACATAGAGTATTAATGTGTTCTCTACATATAGAGTATTAATGTGTTCTCTACATAGAGTACTAATGTGTTCTCTACATAGAGTATTAATGTGTTCTCTACATAGAGTATTAATGTGTTCTCTACATAGTCTGAGTATTAATGTGTTCTCTACATAGAGTATTAATGTGTTCTCTACATAGAGTACTAATGTGTTCTCTACATAGTCAGAGTATTAATGTGTTCTCTACATAGAGTACTAATGTGTTCTCTACATAGAGTATGAATGTGTTCTCTACATAGAGTATTAATGTGTTCTCTACATCAGAGTATTAATGTGTTCTCTACATCAGAGTATTAATGTGTTCTCTACATAGAGTACTAATGTGTTCTCTACATAGAGTATTAATGTGTTCTCTACATAGAGTATTAATGTGTTCTCTACATAGAGTACTAATGTGTTCTCTACATAGTCTGAGTATTAATGTGTTCTCTACATAGAGTATTAATGTGTTCTCTACATAGTCAGAGAGTATTAATGTGTTCTCTACATAGAGTATTAATGTGTTCTCTACATAGAGTATTAATGTGTTATCTACATAGAGTATTAATGTGTTCTCTACATAGAGTATTAATGTGTTCTCTACATAGTCAGAGTATTAATGTGTTCTCATAGTCAGAGTATTAATGTGTTCTCTACATAGAGTATTAATGTGTTCTCTACATCGTCAGAGTATTAATGTGTTCTCTACATCGTCAGAGTATTAATGTGTTCTCTACATCAGAGTATTAATGTGTTCTCTACATAGTCAGAGTATTAATGTGTTCTCTGCATAGTCAGAGTATTAATGTGTTCTCTACATAGTCAGAGTATTAATGTGTTCTCTACATAGAGTATTAATGTGTTCTCTACATAGAGTACTAATGTGTTCTCTACATAGAGTATTAATGTCTTCTTTAAACTTTTAGAGTATTAATGTGTTCTCTACATAGAGTATTAATGTGTTCTCTACATAGTCAGAGTATTAATGTGTTCTCTACATAGAGTACTAATGTGTTCTCTACATAGTCAGAGTACTAATGTGTTATCTACATAGTCAGAATATTAATGTGCTCTCTATTTTAGAGTATTCATGTGTTCTCTACATAGAGTACTAATGTGTTCTCATATACATAGTCAAAGTATTAATGTGCGACCCATATTTTAGAGTACTAATGTGTTATCTACATAGTCAGAGTACAACTAATGTGTTCTCTACATAGTCAAAGTATTAATGTGCGACTCATACATAGAGTACTAATGTGTTCGACCCATAGTCAGAGTACTAATGTGTTCTCTACATAGTCAAAGTATTAATGTGCTCTCTACATAGAGTACTAATGATGTTCTCTACATAGTCAGAGTACAACTGATGCTGCCTATTTGTACCTGTTGATAGAAATACACCCATAGTGTAGTACTGTCTTCTGATTAAATATTTTCCAGGAAGTTGACTGGAATGTAGCGGAGTCTCAGGTCATACCATATTTTGGAGAGATGAAAATAACCATATTTCAGAGTAGCAGTCTTCAACTGATGAACGTAACTCTGCTATAGAGTAGCAGTCTTCAACTGATGAACGTACCTCTGCTTTAGAGTAGCAGTCTACAACTGATGAACGACCCATATTTTAGACCAGGAGTCTACAGCTGATGAACGAGCCATATTTTAGAGTAGGAGTCTACAACTGATGAACACCCATATTTTAGAGTAGGAGTCTACAACTGATGAACGACCCATATTTTAGACCAGGAGTCTACAACTGATGAACGACCCATATTTTAGACCAGGAGTCTACAACTGATGAATGGGCCCATATTTTAGAGTAGCAGTCTACAACTGATGAACGACCCATATTTTAGAGTAGGAGTCTACAGCTGATGAACGACCCATATTTTAGACCAGGAGTCTACAGCTGATGAACCCCCCATATTTTAGAGTAGGAGTCTACAACTGATGAACGACCCATATTTTAGAGTAGGAGTCTACAACTGATGAACGACCCATATTTTAGAGTAGCAGTCTGCCTCAACTGATGAACGTGATGACTCTCTTTAGAGTAGCAGTCTTCAACTGATGAACGTCCACCTCTGCCTTTAGAGTAGCAGTCTACAACTGATGAACTCCCTCATATTTTAGACCAGGAGTCTACAGCTGATGAACGACCCATATTTTAGAGTAGGAGTGACTTCAAGCGTTGCTCCCTTCCCCCTTTCTTGGTCAGGGACCCTCTGCCTCCAGTGATGAAACCAAAGCGCCACATCAACACTTTATATTTTACAGTGGAGGTTGAAGCAGAAACTTCATTTAAACTACTTTAAACAAGGCTGTCTCCACATTGGTTCACTTATGCCCTAAAATAAATGTGTTCATACGTGCAGGAATATTGTATATACATTTATTCATATGGTCAGAATATTGGAAGTTGCCAAACCTCCCCCCCCTGGTCCTCATTATACGTTGCTCCACCTCCCCTCCCCCCCTCTCCTCTCCCCCTCCTCACCTCACCTCCACGTGATGACTCTCATAGCGTTGCTCCACCTCCACCTCCCTCCTCCCCCCTCCTCTCTCACCTCCACTCTGCCTCCACGTGATGACTCTCATAGCGTTGCTCCACCTCTCCCCCTCCCTCCTCCCCCTCCTCTCCCCCCTCCTCTCACCTCCACGTGATGACTCTCATAGCGTTGCTCCACTCTCCCCTCCCCCTCCTCCTCTCCCCCTCCCTCTCCCCCTCCTCTCACCTCCACGTGATGACTCTCATAGCGTTGCTCCACCTCCCCCTCCCTCCTCTCCCCCTCCTCTCACCTCCACTCTGCCTCCACGTGGTGACTCTCATAGCATTGCTCCACCTCCCCCTCCTCTCCCCTCCTCTCCCTCACCTCTCACCTCCACTCTGCCTCCACGTGAGACTCTCATAGCGTTGCTCCACCTCCCCCCCCTCCTCTCACCTCCACTCTGCCTCCACGTGGTGACTCTCATAGCGTTGCTCCACTTCCCCCTCCACCTCTCCCCCTCCTCTCACCTCCACTCTGCCTCCACGTGGTGACTCTCATAGCGTTGCTCCACCTCCCCCCCCTCCTCTCACCTCCACTCTGCCTCCACGTGGTGACTCTCATAGCGTTGCTCCACCTCCCCCCCCCCTCCTCTCACCTCCACTCTGCCTCCACGTGTGACTCTCATAGCGTTGCTCCACCTCCCCCTCCCTCCCTCCCCCCTCCTCTCACCTCCACTCTGCCTCCACGTGGTGACTCTCATAGCGTTGCTCCACCTCCCCCACGGTCAGGTCTGGATGGAGCCAGTGGAGCTCCCCTGACTTGAGGTGCTTCAGTAGCAGACCATAGCAGCCTTTATACTGGATGTTAGGGCCCAGTCTACCACTGGTCAGGATAGACTGTACTATCTGCCTGGACGGAGAGAGACCAGTATGGAGATAGTCACAGTTATTAAAATGATACCACTGGTCAGGATAGACTGTACTATAGCCTGGAGGAGAGAGACCAGTATGGAGTTAGTCACAGTTATTAAAATGATACCACTGGTCAGGATAGACTGTAGGTCTGGATAGCCTGGAGGAGAGAGTGCTTCAGTACAGAGACCATCACAGCCTTTATACTGGAAAATGATACCACTGGTCAGGATAGACTGTACTATAGCCTGGAGGAGAGAGACCAGTATGGAGATAGTCACAGTTATTAAAATGATACCACTGGTCAGGATAGACTGTACTATAGCCTGGAGGAGAGAGACCAGTATGGAGATAGTCACAGTTATTAAAATGATACCACTGGTCAGGATAGACTGTAATATAGCCTGGAGGAGAGAGACCAGTATGGAGTTAGTCACAATTATTAAAATGATACCACTGGTCAGGATAGACTGGACTACAGCCTGGGGAGAGAGACCAGTATGGAGTTAGTCACAGTTATTAAAATGATACCACTGGTCAGGATAGACTGGACTACAGCCTGGGGGAGAGAGACCAGTATGGAGTTAGTCACAGTTATTAAAATGATACCACTGGTCAGGATAGACTGGGTGTTACAAACCCCTTTGGCCCTGCAGTCTAGGGGGGATGAAAACGAGACCCGTAACATATCTCATACAAATCATAACAGTGAAACAGTGAAAGGGAACAGTGAGAACTAATAACAACAGACAACCCAACTTTACGGTCAAACACTGGGGTTTATTGTTCAAACACACGCCAATGAGGGGGGGGGGGGGGGGACAATCAAATGTATTTATGTATATCAAATCTATTTATGTACATCAAATGTATTTATGTATATATGTACATCAAATGTATTTATGTACATCAAATGTATTTATGTATATATGTATATCAAATGTGTGTATGTATATCAAATGTGTGTATGTATATCAAATGTGTGTATGTATATCAAATGTGTGTATGTATATCAAATGTGTGTATGTATATCAAATGTGTGTATGTATATCAAATGTGTGTATGTATATCAAATGCGTGTATGTATATATGTATATCAAATGTATTTATGTATATTACATGTATTTATGTATATTACATGTATTTATGTACATCAAATGTATGTATATCAAATGTACATCAAATGTATTTATCAAATCAAATGTATTTATGTATATAAAATGTATTTATGTATATCAAATGTATTTATGTACATCAAATGTATTTATGTGTGTCAAATGTATTTCTAAATCCCTTTTGATGTCAACAGCTGGTCAAAGTGTAGTTAGTCACCCTGATCTTCCAGGAGCTGTCACACTTGACCAGTTTGAAGTTCTTCCCCAGGGTGTTATTGGTGGAAAAACAGACTTTGAGGATCTTGGTGGGTCCTCCCTCCCCGCTGAAGGGGCTCTGTTGTGGGCCATCATTGTGGCCGGGGCTGGGTAGCCTCCAGGAAAGGGTGGTAGTGTCTCCCTGCATCACCTCGTACATTCTCACGGTAGAGAGAATGATAACGTCATACTGATGTCACACCTGGGGAGAGGGCGAGAGAGGGAGAGGGAGAGTGAAAGAGGAGGGGGAGAGAGAGAGGGAGAGAGAAAGAGAAGGGGGAGAGAGAGAAAGAGGAGGGGGAGAGAGGGAGAGAGAAAGAGAAGGGGAGAGAGAGAAAGAAAGAGGAGGGGGAGAGAGTGAAAGAGGAGGGGGAGAGAGAGGGACAGGGGAGAGAGAAAGGAGGGGGAGAGAGAGAAAGAGGAGGGGGAGAGAGAGGGAGAGAGAAAGAGAGGGGAGAGAGAGAAAGAGGAGGGGGAGAGAGAGAAAGAGGAGGGGGGGAGAGGAGAAAGAGGAGGGGGAGAGAGAGAAAGAGAAGGGGGAGAGAGAAAGAGGGGAGAGAGGGACGGGGGAGAGAGAAAGGAGGGGGAGAGAGGGACGGGGGAGAGAGAGAGAGGGATGGGGGAGAGAGGGATGGGGGAGAGAGAAAGAGGAGGGGGGAGAGAGAAAGAGAAGGGGGGAGAGAGAAAGAGGAGGGGGAAAGAGAGAAAGAGGAGGGGGAGAGAGAGAAAGAGAAGGGGGAGAGAGAGAAAGAGAAGGGAGAGAGGGACGGGGGAGAGAGAAAGGAGGGGGAGAGAGGGACGGGGGGGAGAGAGAGAGAGGGATGGGGGAGAGAGGGACGGGGGAGAGAGAAAGAGGAGGGGGAGAGAGAGGGGGATGGGGGGAGAGAGAAAGAGGAGGGGGAGAGAGAGGGACGGGGGAGAGAGAAAGAGGAGGGGGGAGAGAGAGAGCGACGGGGGGGGGGGGGTTATTGCCATCATCCCTAGTTTGAGACAGAGAGGGTGGTCAGTCAGAAAGATACCAGGTAACTTTCCCGCTCTGGATCAATCCAGTCAAAACCCAACTTCAGTTCAGCCGTGACATGATATATATTTTAATAATGCTATTTGGGGTGTACTGTAGTGTCAGATGTGGTGATGACTCACTTTACAGTTGATTTACAGATGTGATCTACTGATATAGCCCAACATTCCTGTCTTTCACTTCATGTGAAGGCCTGTATTAATCACAAGGTAAGCTCGCAGCGGCACGGCGTGTAGGCCCTACGCACAAAACGTTCAGTATCTATTCTACTGTAGCAGAGAACATAGTGCTATGTAGAACCATTTGTCTCAGTAGTAGAACACTCTGACAAAATGGTTCCAGATATAACCTTTTCAGGTGAGATATAAAAAAACACTTTTTGGTCACTAATTGAGTAGCAACCTTTCAGAGGTTATAACAGTGGGGAGAACAAGTATTTGATACACTGCCGATTTTGCAGGTTTTCCTACTTACAAAGCATGTAGAGGTCTGTACATCTTTATCAAAAGTACACTTCAACTGTTAGAGACGGAATCTAAAACAAAAATCCAGAAAATCACATTGTATGATTTTTAAGTTAATTAATTTGCATTTTATTGCATGACATAAATATTTGATACATCAGAAAAGCAGCACTTAATATTTGGTACAGAAACCTTTGTTTGCAATTACAGAGGTCATATGTTTCCTGTAGTTCTTGACCAGGTTTGCACACACTGCAGCAGGGATTTTGGCCCACTCCTCCATACAGACCTTCTCCAGATCCTTCAGGTTTCGGGGTTGTCGCTGGGCAATACAGACTTTCAGCTCCCTCCAAAGATTTTCTATTGGGTGCAGGTCTGGAGACTGGCTAGGCCACTCCAGGACCTTGAGATGCTTCTTACGGAGCCACTCCTTAGTTGCCCTGGCTGTGTGTTTCAGGTCGTTGCCATTCTGGAAGACCCAGCCACGACCCATCTTCAATGCTCTTACTGAGAAAAGGGGGTTGTTGGCCAAGATCTTGCGATACATGGCCCCATCCATCCTCCCCTCAATATGGTGCAGTTGTCCTGTCCCCTTTGCAGAAAAGCACCCCCAAAGAATGATGTTTCCACCTCCATGCTTCACGGTTGGGATGGTGTTCTTGGGGTTGTACTCCATCCTTCTTCCTCCAAACACGGCGACTGGAGTTCAGACCAAAAAGCTCTATTTTTGTCTCATCAGACCACATGACCTTCTCCCATTCCTCCTCTGGATCATCCAGAGGGTCATTGGCAAACTTCAGACGGGCCTGGACATGCGCTGGCTTGAGCAGGGGGACCTTGCGTGCGCTGCAGGATTTTAATCCATGTTACTAATGGTTTTCTTTGAGACTGTGTTCCCAGCTCTCTTCAGGTCATTGACCAGGTCCTGCCATGTAGGTCTGGGCTGATCCCTCACCTTCCTGATGATCATTGATGCCCCACAAGGTGAGATCTTGCATGGAGCCCCAGACAGAAGGTGATTGACCGTCATCTTGAACTTCTTCCATTTTCAAATAATTGCACCAACAGTTGTTGCCTTCTCATCAAGCTGCTTGCCTACTGTCCTGTAGCCCATCCCAGCCTTGTGCAGGTCTACAATTGTATCCCTGATGTCCTTACACAGCCTTCTGGTCTTGGCCATTGTGGAGAGGTTGGAGTCTGTTTGATTGAGTGTGTGGACAGGTGTCTTTTATACAGGTAACGAGTTCAAACAGGTGCAGTTAATACAAGTAATGAGTGGAGAACAGGACTGCTTCTTAAAGAAAAACTAACAGGTCTGTGAGAGCCAGAATTCTTACTGGTTGGTAGGTGATCAAATACTTATGTCATGCAGTAAAATGCAAATTAATTACTTAACAATCATACAATGTGATGTTCTGGATTTTTGTTTTAGTTGAAGTGTACCTATGATACAAATGACAGACCTTTACATGCTTTGTAAGTAGGAAAACCTGCAAAATCGGCAGTGGATCAAATACTTGTTCTCCCCACTGTAATGTAGAACCAGAGGTTATATGTGGAATCAGAGGTTATATGTGGAACAATAGGTTCTATGTGGAACCAGAGGTTCTATGTGGAGAGGTTCTATGTGGAACCAAAAAGGGTTCAATATGATCCGAAAAGAGGGTTCTCCTACAGGTGGCATATGGTTGTATATGGCACGCCTCAATTCTGAGCGTGTTCTGTATAAAAAAAAAACGATCAACTTCTGTTGATTTTCTTCAGAAATAATTTGGAAATATAAACGTAAACAAACAACATTGAACAACATATCGAACCCCTGAAGTGTTGAACCTAAAGCCGTTCTTGCCTTAATCCAATGACAGGAACAACATGAACTTGTTCGACCACAAGCCCTTAAGGATAAACACCAGAGGGATCCCCAACTCCAAACCATCAGACCTTTAACATGCCACTAGGAGTGAGAATAAGATGGAATCTGTTTTCTGAGCTCTCTCAACAGTATGTTAAAGCAACAAGCATACTTCACCCTGCTTCATTTCATCTACAGTGTGTTCTAAGGAATGGGGGGGAGATCAATAAGAGTAGAGAATTGTGATATTATTTTGTAAGATATTTTATAGATTCTATGACTTTCTATGGAGAAAACAAATGTTGTTAGGTAGTTAATGCTAGTTAGCGCTAGTCGGATGTACCTGCGCCAAAACTCTGCTATCTCTCCTTCTATAGCTTGGCCTAAATCTTATTTTCCAATGGTAACTCTCCTCCAAAGGAAAGTCAAACAAACCTCTATATTCTAGATGTTTCTCCCACAAACAGAACCTCTATATTCTAGATGTTCCTCCCACAAACAGAAACTCTATATTCTATATGTTCCTCCCACAAACAGAACCTCTATATTCTAGATGTTCCTGCCACAAACAGAACCTCTATATTCTAGATGTTCCTCCCACAAACAGAACCTCTATATTCTATATGTTCCTCCCACAAACAGAACCTCTATATTCTATATGTTCCTGCCACAAACAGAACCTCTATATTCTATATGTTCCTGCCACAAACAGAACCTCTATATTCTAGATGTTCCTCCCACAAACAGAACCTCTATATTCTAGATGTTCCTCCCACAAACAGAACCTCTATATTCTATATGTTCCTCCCACAAACAGAACCTCTATATTCTATATGTTCCTGCCACAAACAGAACCTCTATATTCTATATGTTCCTCCCACAAACAGAACCTCTATATTCTATATGTTCCTCCCACAAACAGAACCTCTATATTCTATATGTTCCTGCCACAAACAGAACCTCTATATTCTAGATGTTCCTCCCACAAACAGAAACTCTATATTCTAGATGTTCCTCCCACAAACAGAACCTCTATATTCTATATGTTCCTCCCACAAACAGAAACTCTATATTCTATATGTTCCTCCCACAAACAGAACCTCTATATTCTAGATGTTCCTCCCACAAACAGAAACTCTATATTATATATGTTCCTCCCACAAACAGAACCTCTATATTCTATATGTTCCTCCCACAAACAGAACCTCTATATTCTAGATGTTCCTCCCACAAACAGAACCTCTATATTCTATATGTTCCTCCCACAAACAGAAACTCCATATTCTAGATGTTCCTCCCACAAACAGAACCTCTATATTCTATATGTTCCTCCCACAAACAGAACCTCTATATTCTAGATGTTCCTCCCACAAACAGAACCTCTATATTCTAGATGTTCCTCCCACAAACAGAACCTCTATATTCTATATGTTCCTCCCACAAACAGAACCTCTATATTCTAGATGTTCCTCACACAAACAGAACCTCTATATTCTAGATTTTCCTCCCACAAACAGAACCTCTATATTCTAGATGTTCCTCCCACAAACAGAAACTCTATATTCTAGATGTTCCTCCCACAAACAGAACCTCTATATTCTAGATGTTCCTCCCACAAACAGAACCTCTATATTCTAGATGTTCCTCCCACAAACAGAACCTCTATATTCTAGATGTTCCTCCCACAAACAGAACCTCTATATTCTAGATGTTCCTCCCACAAACAGAACCTCTATATTCTAGATGTTCCTCCCACAAACAGAACCTCTATATTCTAGATGTTCCTCCCACAAACAGAACCTCTATATTCTAGATGTTCCTCCCACAAACAGAACCTCTATATTCTATATGTTCCTCCCACAAACAGAACCTCTATATTCTAGATGTTCCTCCCACAAACAGAACCTCTATATTCTAAATTCAAGGAAAAAGAAACAGCTGCACATCTGAAAAATTAGGAATTTCCAAACTGACTGACTGACTGACTGACTGACTGGCTGACTGACTGACTGACTGATTGACTTACTGACTAACTGACTGACTGACTGACTGGTTGACTGACTGATTCACTTACTGACTGGCTGACTGACTGACTGACTGGTTGACTGACTGACTGATTCACTTACTGACTAACTGACTGACTGACTGACTGGTTGACTGACTGATTGACTTACTGACTAACAGGCTGACTGACTGACTGGTTGACTGACTGATTGACTTACTGACTGACTGACTGACTGACTGACTGGTTGACTGACTGATTGACTAACTGACTGGCTGACTGACTAACTGGCTGACTGACTGGTTGACTGGTTGACTGACTGACTGATTCACTTACTGACTAACTGACTGACTGACTGACTGACTGACTGACTGGTTGACTGACTGACTGATTCACTTACTGACTAACTGACTGACTGACTGACTGGTTGACTGACTGATTGACTTACTGACTAACTGGCTGACTGACTAACTGGCTGACTGACTGGTTGACTGGCTGACTGACTAACTGGCTGACTGACTAACTGGCTGACTGACTGGTTGACTGGTTGACTGACTGATTGACTTACTGACTAACTGACTGACTGACTGGTTGACTGACTGACTGGCTGGCTGGTTGACTGGCTAGGGAAATGGGTGTGGGGTCTGAGCCTTGGTTAAACTGGAGTGTAAGTCAAAAGGAAAGTCAAACATAACCAAACAAAAGTACTCCCAAATAGAAGTAATTAAAGCCCTACTTCTCTCACTTAGTAGTAGTAGTATGTAAAGCCCTACTTCTCTCACTAGTAGTAGTAGTATGTAAAGCCCTACTTCTCTCACTTACAGTAGTAGTATGTAAAGCCCTACTTCTCTCACTAGTAGTAGTATGTAAAGCCCTACTTCTCTCACTTAGTAGTAGTAGTATGTAAAGCCCTACTTCTCTCACTAGTAGTAGTATGTAAAGCCCTACTTCTCTCACTTACAGGAGTAGTATGTAAAGCCCTACTTCTCTCACTTACAGGAGTAGTAAGTGAAGCCCTACTTCTCTCACTTACAGTAGTAGTAATTAAAGCCCTACTTCTTTCACTTACAGTAGTAGTATGTAAAGCCCTACTTCTCTCACTTACAGGAGTAGTAATTAAAGCCCTACTTCTTTCACTTACAGTAGTAGTATGTAAAGCCCTACTTCTCTCACTAGTAGTAGTAGTATGTAAAGCCCTACTTCTTTCACTAGTAGTAGTATGTAAAGCCCTACTTCTCTCACTTACAGTAGTACTATGTAAAGCCCTACTTCTCTCACTTACAGGAGTAGTAATTAAAGCCCTACTTCTTTCACTTACAGTAGTAGTATGTAAAGCCCTACTTCTCTCACTTACAGTAGTAGTATGTAAAGCCCTACTTCTCTCACTTACAGTAGTAGTATGTAAAGCCCTAATTCTCTCACTTAGAGGAGTAGTATGTAAAGCCCTACTTCTCTCACTTACAGTAGTAGTATGTAAAGCCCTACTTCTCTCACTTACAGTAGTACTATGTAAAGCCCTACTTCTCTCACTTAGAGGAGTAGTATGTAAAGCCCTACTTCTCTCACTTACAGTAGTAGTATGTAAAGCCCTACTTCTCTCACTAGTAGTAGTATGTAAAGCCCTACTTCTCTCACTTACAGTAGTAGTATGTAAAGCCCTACTTCTCTCACTAGTAGTAGTATGTAAAGCCCTACTTCTCTCACTAGTAGTAGTAGTATGTAAAGCCCTACTTCTGTCACTTCTCACATTGAAGCAGAGGTTGCATAATAACCAGTAAGCACATTGTCAACATCAACAGCTAACATACCTGGATGGGGCCTGGTCGATACACCTCACCAGAAAAACTCCCCTAGTGTTGCTTGTTGTTGCAACTACACAGTGCGCACCTTCCCATATTAATATCTCTGTTATGTTATCGCTCCATAACTGAGGACCTGGTTTATGTCTGCCTGTCTGTGGTGTCGTTGTGCAGAGCAGAGCTGGGTGTGTCTCGGTCTTTGTGTTCTCAGAGCTTCAGCTGTTGTTGGAGAGGGGTGCTGTTTTGTTAGCCTGAGGCTCTGAATTCCTCAACTAGGGCCCCGTGCATGTCTCTCACTCTGTGTGTGTGTTGTGGTGTGTGTGTGTGTGTGTGGTGTGTGTGTGTGTGTGTGTGTGTGTGTGTGTGTGTGTGTGTGTTGTGTGTGATGAGCCTGGGAGACACTCCCCACACTGTTGCTAAAAGCTTGCACCACCACCTGGGTGTGTGGGAAGGAGGGTTGGAGGGAGGGTGGTATGGAGGGAGGTATGGAGGGTCTAGAGGGGGCCGATATCTACATTCCTAATCCTCATGTGAGAGCTGAGATACATATTTAGGAATGGATGAAAGCAGTGATAAATCAGTATTTCCTGTTCAATCATTTTCATGGAATTGTTCACGTTTCAGAGCAGAAAGATTAGCATTGTCAGTTGCTAATAAAGTTTTTCAGTTTGAGATGTTTTCTTTTTTTTACAAACGTTTGCACAGAAGGAAAGCATAGGTCCGTTTCCTGTCTTGCGTAATGGCATACCGTTCTCTATTAGTGGTTGAACTGGGAAAAAGTGGAGAACTTCTTAGTGTTTTCTTTCCCGCAAATTAGATATGCAACTGTTGATGAAGCATACAGATGGAAAAAGCCTTATAATAATTTTGTGGGGTAATATCAGCCTCTCAAAATACCCCACATAGCTGCGTTTGGCTTTTTTGACTATAATATCACATGGTACAGCAAACAAAAGCCTGTCAGCACATCATACAAGTTGTCGTGAAACTCTTTACTTGTTGATACAACCTCTCTCAGCATTGTGTAACATTGGGTAACAGTGAGTAACAGTGGGAAACATTGGGTAACAGTGGGAAACAGTGGGAAACATTGATACAACTTCTCTCAGCATTGGGTAACAGTGGGTAACATTGGGTAACAGTGGGAAACAGTGGGTAACATAGATACATCCTCTCAGCATTGGGTAACAGTGGGTAACAGTGGGTAACATTGGGTAACAGTGGGAAACAGTGGGTAACATAGATACATCCTCTCAGCATTGGGTAACAGTTGGTAACATTGTAAAACATTGGGAAACATTGGGTAACAGTGGGTAACATAGATACAACCTCTCTCAGCATTGGGTAACATTGGGTAACAGTGGGTAACAGTGGGTAACATTGATACAACCTCTCTCAGCATTGGGTAACAGTGGGTAACAGTGGTCAACATTGATATAACCTCTCTCAGCATTGGGTAACAGTGGGTAACAGTGGGTAACATTGATACAACCTCTCTCAGCATTGGGTAACAGTGGGTAACAGTGGTCAACATTGATATAACCTCTCTCAGCATTGGTTAACAGTAGGTAACAGTGGGTAACATTGATACAACCTCTCTCAGCATTGGGTAACAGTGGGTAACAGTGGTCAACATTGATATAACCTCTCTCAGCATTGGGTAACAGTGGGTAACAGTGGGTAACATTGATACAACTTATCTCAGCATTGGGTAACCGTGGGTAACCGTGGGTAACATTGGGTAACAGTGGGTAACAGTGGGTAACATAAATACCCAATGCTGAGAGGATGTAACTTGGTAACCCAGTGGGTAACATAGATACAACCTCTCCAGCATTGGGTTTGGGAAACAGTGGGAAACAACTGTTACCCAATGCTGAGAGGATGTAACAGTATTGGTTAACAGTGGTTAACAGTGGGTAATATTGGGTAACATTGGGTAACATTGGGTAACAGTGGGTAACAGTGGGTAACAGTGGGTAACATTGGGTAACATTTGGAAGAAGTGGGTAACATTGGGTAACATTGGGTAACGGTGGGTAACAGTGGGTAACATTGGTTTAACATTGGGTAACAGTGGGTAACATTGGGTAACCTCTCTCAGCATTGGGTAACAGTGGGTAACCGTGGGTAACAGTGGGTAACAGCTGGTAACAGTGGGTAACAGCTGGTAACAGCTGGTAACAGTGGGTAACAGTGGGTAACATTTGGTAACAGTGGGTAACATAGATACAACCTCTCAGCATTGGGTAACAGTGGGAAACAGTGGGAAACAGTGGGAAACAGTGGGAAACAGTGGGAAACATTGGGAAACATTGGGTAACAGTGGGTAACAGTGATACAACCTCTCTCAGCATTGGGTAACAGTGGGAAACAGTGGGAAACAGTGGGAAACAGTGGGAAACAGTGGGTAACAGTGATACAACCTCTCTCAGCATTGGGTAACAGTGGGTAACAGTGGGTAACAGTGGGTAACATTGGGTAACATTGATACAACCTCTCTCAGCATTGGGTAACAGTGGGTAACATTGGGTAACATTGGGTAACATTGGGTGGGTAACAGTGGGTAACAGTGGGTAACAGTGGGTAACATTGGGTAACAGTGGGTCACAACCCCTCTCAGCATTGGGTAACAGTGGGTAACAGTGGGTAACAGTGGGTAACAGTGGGTAACAGTGGGTGATACAACCCCTCTCCGCATTGGGTAACAGTGGGAAACAGTGGGAAACAGTGGGAAACAGTGGGTAACATTGATGCAACCTCTCTCGGCATTGGGTAACAGTGGGAAACAGTGGGAAACAGTGGGTAACAGTGGGTAACAGTGGGTAACAGTGATACAACCTCTCTCAGCATTGGGTAACATTGGGAAACAGTGGGAAACAGTGGGAAACAGTGGGAAACAGTGGGTAACAGTGGGTAACAGTGGGTAACAGTGAGTAACATAGATGTAATCTCTCTCAGCATTGGGTAACAGTGGGTAACAGTGGGAAACAGTGGGAAACAGTGAGTAACATAGATACAATCTCTCTCAGCATTGGGTAACATTGGGTAACAGTGGGTAACAGTGGGTAACAGTGAGTAACATAGATGTAATCTCTCTCAGCATTGGGTAACAGTGGGTAACAGTGGGAAACAGTGGGAAACAGTGAGTAACATAGATACAATCTCTCTCAGCATTGGGTAACATTGGGTAACAGTGGGTAACATTGATGCAACCTCTCTCAGCATTGGGTAACATTGGGTAACAGTGGGTAACAGTGGGTAACAGTGGGTAACATTGGGTAACAGTGGGAAACAGTGGGTAACAGTGAGTAACATTGATACAACCTCTCTCAGCATTGGGTAACAGTGGGTAACTGTGGGTAACAGTGGGTAACATTGGGCAACAGTGGGTAACATTGATACAACCTCTCAGCATTGGGTAACAGTGGGTAACAGTGGGTAACAGTGGGTAACAGTGGGTAACATTGGGTAACAGTGGGTAACAGTGGGTAACATTGATACAACCCCTCTCAGCATTGGGTAACAGTGGGTAACAGTGGGTAACAGTGGGTAACAGTGGGTAACAGTGGGTAACAGTGGGTTACAGTGGGTAACAGTAGGCAACATTGATACAACCCCTCTCAGCATTGGGTAACAGTGGGTAACAGTGGGTAACAGTGGGTAACATTGATACAACCCCTCTCAGCATTGGGAAACAGTGGGAAACAGTGGGAAACAGTGGGAAACAGTGGGAAACATAGATACAATCTCTCTCAGTATTGGGTAACAGTGGGAAACAGTGGGAAACAGTGGGAAACAGTGGGAAACAGTGGGAAACAGTGGGTAACATTGATGCAACCTCTCTCAGCATTGGGTAACAGTGGGAAACAGTGGGAAACAGTGGGTAACAGTGGGTAACATTGATGCAACCTCTCTCAGCATTGGGTAACAGTGGGAAACAGTGGGTAACAGTGAGTAACATAGATACAATCTCTCTCAGTATTGGGTAACATAGGGTAACAGTGGGCAACAGTGGGCAGCATTGATACAACCCCCCTCAGCATTGGGTAACAGTGGGTAACATTGGGAAACAGTGGGAAACAGTGGGAAACAGTGGGAAACAGTGGGCAACATTGATACAACCCCTCTCAGCATTGGGTAGCATTGGGAAACAGTGGGTAACATTGGGTAACAGTAGGTAACAGTGGGTAATATTGATACAACCTCCCTCAGCATTGGGTAACATTGGGTAACAGTGGGTAACATTGGGTAACAGTGGGTAACAGTGGGTAACAATGGGTAAGTGTGGGTAACAGTGGGTAACAGTGGGTAACATAGATACAACCTGTCAGCATTGGGTATCAGTGTGTAACATTGGGTAACAGTGGGAAACCGTGGGTAACAGTGGGTAACAGTGGCTACCAGTGGGTAACATCAATACAACCAAAACCCTAGTGTTGCAAGCGTCATGCTCTACCAACTGAGCCACACGAGACCCAATCTATTGCCTGTATTACTAGCAGACATGCAGTTACAGGATCTCTGATGATGGTTAGATTGAGCTACAGCAACAGATAATCAATTGAGCTGGGAGACATCTCACACACACACACACCTGTCCTGCCCCTTCTTCTGACACACACACACACACACACACACACACACACACACACACACACACACACACACACACACACTGACACCGTCGTGACAGCACGTTAGTTGTTATGGAAACACGGCTCTCATGAGAGATCTTATCAGCCTTTATTTTTGTTACTTCTTTCTAAGAGCAGAGACCACATGTAAAGTCAAACTGTCTGCGTGTCTATGTCTACAACACAAACCAGTGGTCATGAGGTTCTGTTATCTGTCTATGTCTACAACATGAACCAGTGGTCATGAGGTTCTGTTACCTGTCTACAACACGAACCAGTGGTCATGAGGTTCTGTTATCTGTCTATGTCTACAACACGAACCAGTGGTCATGAGGTTCTGTTATCTGTCTACAACATGAACCAGTGGTCATGAGGTTCTGTTATCTGTCTATGTCTACAACACGAACCAGTGGTCATGAGGTTCTGTTACCTGTCTACAACACGAACCAGTGGTCATGAGGTTCTGTTACCTGTCTACAACACGAACCAGTGGTCATGAGGTTCTGTATTCTGTCTATGTCTACAACATGAACCAGTGGTCATGAGGTTCTGTTACCTGTCTACAACACGAACCAGTGGTCATGAGGTTCTGTTATCTGTCTATGTCTACAACATGAACCAGTGGTCATGAGGTTCTGTTACCTGTCTACAACACGAACCAGTGGTCATGAGGTTCTGTTATCTGTCTATGTCTACAACACGAACCAGTGGTCATGAGGTTCTGTTATCTGTCTACAACATGAACCAGTGGTCATGAGGTTATGTTATCTGTCTATGTCTACAACATGAACCAGTGGTCATGAGGTTCTGTTACCTGTCTACAACATGAACCAGTGGTCATGAGGTTCTGTTACCTGTCTACAACACGAACCAGTGGTCATGAGGTTCTGTTATCTGTCTATGTCTACAACACGAACCAGTGGTCATGAGGTTCTGTTATCTGTCTACAACATGAAACAGTGGTCATGAGGTTCTGTTATCTGTCTATGTCTACAACACGAACCAGTGGTCATGAGGTTCTGTTACCTGTCTACAACACGAACCAGTGGTCATGAGGTTCTGTTACCTGTCTACAACACGAACCAGTGGTCATGAGGTTCTGTTATCTGTCTACAACATGAACCAGTGGTCATGAGGTTCTGTTACCTGTCTACAACACGAACCAGTGGTCATGAGGTTCTGTTATCTGTCTATGTCTACAACACGAACCAGTGGTCATGAGGTTCTGTTATCTGTCTACAACATGAACCAGTGGTCATGAGGTTCTGTTATCTGTCTATGTCTACAACATGAACCAGTGGTCATGAGGTTCTGTTATCTGTCTACAACATGAACCAGTGGTCATGAGGTTCTATTATCTGTCTACAACACGAACCAGTGGTCATGAGGTTCAGTTATCTGTCTACAACACGAACCAGTGGTCATGAGGTTCTGTTATCTGTCTATGTCTACAACACGAACCAGTGGTCATGAGGTTCTGTTACCTGTCTACAACACGAACCAGTGGTCATGAGGTTCTGTTATCTGTCTATGTCTACAACACGAACCAGTGGTCATGAGGTTCTGTTACCTGTCTACAACACGAACCAGTGGTCATGAGGTTCTGTTATCTGTCTATGTCTACAACACGAACCAGTGGTCATGAGGTTCTGTTATCTGTCTACAACATGAACCAGTGGTCATGAGGTTCTGTTTTCTGTCTACAACATGAACCAGTGGTCATGAGGTTCTGTTATCTGTCGATGTCTACAACACGAACCAGTGGTCGTGAGGTTCTGTTACCTGTCTACAACACGAACCAGTGGTCATGAGGTTCTGTTACCTGTCTACAACACGAACCAGTGGTCATGAGATTCTGTTATCTGTCTATGTCTACAACATGAACCAGTGGTCATGAGGTTCTGTTACCTGTCTACAACACGAACCAGTGGTCATGAGGTTCTGTTATCTGTCTATGTCTACAACACGAACCAGTGGTCATGAGGTTCTGTTATCTGTCTACAACATGAACCAGTGGTCATGAGGTTCTGTTATCTGTCTATGTCTACAACATGAACCAGTGGTCATGAGGTTCTGTTATCTGTCTACAACATGAACCAGTGGTCATGAGGTTCTGTTATCTGTCTACAACACGAACCAGTGGTCATGAGGTTCAGTTATCTGTCTACAACACGAACCAGTGGTCATGAGGTTGTGTTATCTGTCTATGTCTACAACACGAACCAATGGTCATGAGGTTCTGTTACCTGTCTACAACACGAACCGGTGGTCATGAGGTTCTGTTATCTGTCTATGTCTACAACACGAACCAGTGGTCATGAGGTTCTGTTATCTGTCTACAACATGAACCAGTGGTCATGAGGTTCTGTTATCTGTCTACAACATGAACCAGTGGTCATGAGGTTCTGTTATCTGTCTATGTCTACAACATGAACCAATGGTCATGAGGTTCTGTTATCTGTCTACAACATGAACCAGTGGTCATGAGGTTCTGTTATCTGTCTACAACACGAACCAGTGGTCATGAGGTTCAGTTATCTGTCTACAACACGAACCAGTGGTCATGAGGTTCTGTTAACTGTCTACAACACGAACCAGTGGTCATGAGGTTCTGTTATCTGTCTACAACACGAACCAGTGGTCATGAGGTTCTGTTATCTGTCTATGTCTACAACACGAACCAGTGGTCATGAGGTTCTGTTATCTGTCTATGTCTACAACACGAACCAGTGGTCATGAGGTTCTGTTACCTGTCTACAACATGAACCAGTGGTCATGAGGTTCTGTTATCTGTCTATGTCTACAACACGAACCAGTGGTCATGAGGTTCTGTTAACTGTCTACAACATGAACCAGTGGTCATGAGGTTCTGTTATCTGTCTACAACACGAACCAGTGGTCATGAGGTTCTGTTATCTGTCTATGTCTACAACATGAACCAGTGGTCATGAGGTTCTGTTATCTGTCTATGTCTACAACATGAACCAGTGGTCATGAGGTTCTGTTATCTGTCTATGTCTACAACATGAACCAGTGGTCATGAGGTTCTGTTATCTGTCTATGTCTACAAGATGAACCAGTGGTCATGAGGTTCTGTTACCTGTCTACAACATGAACAAGTGGTCATGAGGTTCAGTTATCTGTCTACAACATGAACCAGTGGTCATGAGGTTCTGTTACCTGTCTATGTCTACAACACGAACCAGTGGTCATGAGGTTCTGTTACCTGTCTATGTCTACAACACGAACCAGTGGTCATGAGGTTCTGTTACCTGTCTACAACATGAACCAGTGGTCGTGAGGTTCTGTTATCTGTCTATGTCTACAACATGAACCAGTGGTCATGAGGTTCTGTTATCTGTCTATGTCTACAACACGAACCAGTGGTCATGAGGTTCTGTTACCTGTCTACAACACGAACTAGTGGTCATGAGGTTCTGTTACCTGTCTACAACATGAACCAGTGGTCATGAGGTTCTGTTACCTGTCTACAACACGAACCAGTGGTCATGAGGTTCTGTTATCTGTCTATGTCTACAACATGAACCAGTGGTCATGAGGTTCTGTTACCTGTCTACAACACGAACCAGTGGTCATGAGGTTCTGTTATCTGTCTATGTCTACAACACGAACCAGTGGTCATGAGGTTCTGTTATCTGTCTACAACATGAACCAGTGGTCATGAGGTTCTGTTATCTGTCTATGTCTACAACATGAACCAGTGGTCATGAGGTTCTGTTACCTGTCTACAACATGAACCAGTGGTCATGAGGTTCTGTTACCTGTCTACAACACGAACCAGTGGTCATGAGGTTCTGTTATCTGTCTATGTCTACAACACGAACCAGTGGTCATGAGGTTCTGTTATCTGTCTACAACATGAAACAGTGGTCATGAGGTTCTGTTATCTGTCTATGTCTACAACACGAACCAGTGGTCATGAGGTTCTGTTACCTGTCTACAACACGAACCAGTGGTCATGAGGTTCTGTTACCTGTCTACAACACGAACCAGTGGTCATGAGGTTCTGTTATCTGTCTACAACATGAACCAGTGGTCATGAGGTTCTGTTACCTGTCTACAACATGAACCAGTGGTCATGAGGTTCTGTTATCTGTCTATGTCTACAACACGAACTAGTGGTCATGAGGTTCTGTTATCTGTCTACAACATGAACCAGTGGTCATGAGGTTCTGTTATCTGTCTATGTCTACAACATGAACCAGTGGTCATGAGGTTCTGTTATCTGTCTACAACATGAACCAGTGGTCATGAGGTTCTATTATCTGTCTACAACACGAAACGGTGGTCATGAGGTTCAGTTATCTGTCTACAACACGAACCAGTGGTCATGAGGTTCTGTTATCTGTCTATGTCAACAACACGAACCAGTGGTCATGAGGTTCTGTTACCTGTCTACAACACGAACCAGTGGTCATGAGGTTCTGTTATCTGTCTATGTCTACAACACGAACCAGTGGTCATGAGGTTCTGTTACCTGTCTACAACACGAACCAGTGGTCATGAGGTTCTGTTATCTGTCTATGTCTACAACACGAACCAGTGGTCATGAGGTTCTGTTATCTGTCTACAACATGAACCAGTGGTCATGAGGTTCTGTTATCTGTCTACAACATGAACCAGTGGTCATGAGGTTCTGTTATCTGTCTATGTCTACAACACGAACCAGTGGTCGTGAGGTTCTGTTACCTGTCTACAACACGAACCAGTGGTCATGAGGTTCTGTTACCTGTCTACAACATGAACCAGTGGTCATGAGGTTCTGTTATCTGTCTATGTCTACAACATGAACCAGTGGTCATGAGGTTCTGGTCAGTGGATGAGGTTCTGTTATCTGTCTATGTCTACAACATGAACCAGTGGTCCTGAGGTTCTGTTATCTCTCTACAACATGAACCAGTGGTCATGAGGTTCTGTTACCTGTCTATGTCTACAACATGAACCAGTGGTCATGAGGTTCTGTTATCTGTCTACAACATGAACCAGTGGTCATGAGGTTCTGTTACCTGTCTATGTCTACAACATGAACCAGTGGTCATGAGGTTCTGTTATCTATGTCTACAACACGAACCAGTGGTCATGAGGTTCTGTTACCTGTCTACAACATGAACCAGTGGTCATGAGGTTCTGTTACCTGTCTACAACATGAACCAGTGGTCATGAGGTTCTGTTATCTGTCTATGTCTACAACATGAACCAGTGGTCATGAGGTTCTGTTATCTGTCTACAACATGAACCAGTGGTCATGAGGTTCTGTTATCTGTCTACAACATGAACCAGTGGTCATGAGGTTCTGTTATCTGTCTACAACATGAACCAGTGGTCATGAGGTTCTGTTATCTGTCTACAACATGAACCAGTGGTCATGAGGTTCTGTTATCTGTCTATGTCTACAACATGAACCAGTGGTCATGAGGTTCTGTTATCTGTCTACAACATGAACCAGTGGTCATGAGGTTCTGTTATCTGTCTACAACACGAACCAGTGGTCATGAGGTTCTGTTATCTGTCTACAACATGAACCAGTGGTCATGAGGTTCTGTTATCTGTCTATGTCTACAACACGAACCAGTGGTCATGAGGTTCTGTTATCTGTCTACAACACGAACCAGTGGTCATGAGGTTCTGTTATCTGTCTATGTCTACAACACGAACCAGTGGTCATGAGGTTCTGTTATCTGTCTATGTCTACAACATGAACCAGTGGTCATGAGGTTCTGTTACCTGTCTACAACATGAACCAGTGGTCGTGAAGTTCTGTTATCTGTCTATGTCTACAACACGAACCAGTGGTCATGAGGTTCTGTTATCTGTCTACAACATGAACCAGTGGTCATGAGGTTCTGTTATCTGTCTACAACATGAACCAGTGGTCATGAGGTTCTGTTATCTGTCTATGTCTACAACATGAACCAGTGGTCATGAGGTTCTGTTATCTGTCTATGTCTACAACATGAACCAGTGGTCATGAGGTTCTGTTATCTGTCTGTCTACAACATGAACCAGTGGTCATGAGGTTCTGTTACTGTCTGTCTACAACACGAACCAGTGGTCATGAGGTTCTGTTATCTGTCTACAACATGAACCAGTGGTCATGAGGTTCTGTTACCTGTCTACAACACGAACCAGTGGTCATGAGGTTCTGTTATCTGTCTACAACATGAACCAGTGGTCATGAGGTTCAGTTATCTGTCTATGTCTACAACATGAACCAGTGGTCATGAGGTTCTGTTACCTGTCTACAACACGAACCAGTGGTCATGAGGTTCTGTTACCTGTCTACAACATGAACCAGTGGTCATGAGGTTCTGTTATCTGTCTATGTCTACAACACGAACCAGTGGTCATGAGGTTCTGTTACCTGTCTACAACATGAACCAGTGGTCATGAGGTTCTGTTACCTGTCTACAACATGAACCAGTGGTCATGAGGTTCTGTTATCTGTCTATGTCTACAACATGAACCAGTGGTCATGAGGTTCTGTTATCTGTCTATGTCTACAACATGAACCAGTGGTCATGAGGTTCTGTTACCTGTCTACAACATGAACCAGTGGTCATGAGGTTCTGTTACCTGTCTACAACATGAACCAGTGGTCATGAGGTTCTGTTATCTGTCTATGTCTACAACATGAACCAGTGGTCATGAGGTTCTGTTATCTGTCTATGTCTACAACATGAACCAGTGGTCATGAGGTTCTGTTACCTGTCTACAACATGAACCAGTGGTCATGAGGTTCTGTTACCTGTCTACAACATGAACCAGTGGTCATGAGGTTCTGTTACCTGTCTACAACATGAACCAGTGGTCATGAGGTTCTGTTATCTGTCTATGTCTACAACATGAACCAGTGGTCATGAGGTTCTGTTATCTGTCTATGTCTACAACATGAACCAGTGGTCATGAGGTTCTGTTATCTGTCTACAACACGAACCAGTGGTCATGAGGTTCAGTTACCTGTCTACAACATGAACCAGTGGTCATGAGGTTCTGTTATCTGTCTATGTCTACAACATGAACCAGTGGTCATGAGGTTCTGTTATCTGTTCTGTTATGTCTACAACATGAACCAGTGGTCATGAGGTTCTGTTACCAGTGGTCATGAGGTTCTGTCTACAACATGAACCAGTGGTCATGAGGTTCTGTTACGTCTGTCTACAACATGAACCAGTGGTCATGAGGTTCTGTTATCTGTCTATGTCTACAACATGAACCAGTGGTCATGAGGTTCTGTTACCTGTCTACAACATGAACCAGTGGTCATGAGGTTCTGTTATCTGTCTGTCTACAACATGAACCAGTGGTCATGAGGTTCTGTTATCTGTCTATGTCTACAACATGAACCAGTGGTCATGAGGTTCTGTTATCTGTCTATGTCTACAACATGAACCAGTGGTCATGAGGTTCTGTTATCCTATGTCTACAACATGAACCAGTGGTCATGAGGTTCTGTTATCTGTCTATGTCTACAACATGAACCAGTGGTCATGAGGTTCTGTTATCTGTCTATGTCTACAACATGAACCAGTGGTCATGAGGTTCTGTTACTGTCTATGTCTACAACATGAACCAGTGGTCATGAGGTTCTGTTATCTGTCTATGTCTACAACATGAACCAGTGGTCATGAGGTTCTGTTATCTGTCTGTCTACAACATGAACCAGTGGTCATGAGGTTCTGTTATCTGTCTGTCTACAACATGAACCAGTGGTCATGAGGTTCTGTTACCTGTCTACAACATGAACCAGTGGTCATGAGGTTCTGTTACCTGTCTACAACATGAACCAGTGGTCATGAGGTTCTGTTACTGTCTATGTCTACAACATGAACCAGTGGTCATGAGGTTCTGTTATCTGTCTATGTCTACAACATGAACCAGTGGTCATGAGGTTCTGTTACTGTCTGTCTACAACATGAACCAGTGGTCATGAGGTTCTGTTACCTGTCTACAACACGAACCAGTGGTCATGAGGTTCTGTTACCTGTTACAACATGAACCAGTGGTCTGTCTACAACATGAACCAGTGGTCATGAGGTTCTGTTATCTGTCTATGTCTACAACATGAACCAGTGGTCATGAGGTTCTGTTACCTGTCTACAACATGAACCAGTGGTCATGAGGTTCTGTTATCTGTCAGTTATGTCTACAACATGAACCAGTGGTCATGAGGTTCAGTTATCTGTCTATGTCTACAACACGAACCAGTGGTCATGAGGTTCTGTTACCTGTCTACAACATGAACCAGTGGTCATGAGGTTCTGTTATCTGTCTATGTCTACAAGATGAACCAGTGGTCATGAGGTTCTGTACAACATGAACCAGTGGTCATGAGGTTCTGTTATGTCTACAACATGAACCAGTGGTCATGAGGTTCTGTTACCTGTCTACAACATGAACCAGTGGTCATGAGGTTCTGTTATCTGTCTATGTCTACAACATGAACCAGTGGTCATGAGGTTCTGTTATCTGTCTACAACATGAACCAGTGGTCATGAGGTTCTGTTATCTGTCTATGTCTACAACATGAACCAGTGGTCATGAGGTTCTGTTATCTGTCTATGTCTACAACATGAACCAGTGGTCATGAGGTTCTGTTATCTGTCTACAACATGAACCAGTGGTCATGAGGTTCTGTTATCTGTCTACAACATGAACCAGTGGTCATGAGGTTCTGTTACCTGTCTACAACATGAACCAGTGGTCATGAGGTTCTGTTATCTGTCTACAACACGAACCAGTGGTCATGAGGTTCTGTTATCTGTCTATCTACAACATGAACCAGTGGTCATGAGGTTCTGTTACCTGTCTACAACATGAACCAGTGGTCATGAGGTTCTGTTACCTGTCTACAACATGAACCAGTGGTCATGAGGTTCTGTTATCTGTCTGTCTACAACATGAACCAGTGGTCATGAGGTTCTGTTATCTGTCTACAACATGAACCAGTGGTCATGAGGTTCTGTTACTGTCTGTCTACAACATGAACCAGTGGTCATGAGGTTCTGTTATCTGTCTACAACATGAACCAGTGGTCATGAGGTTCTGTCTACAACATGAACCAGTGGTCATGAGGTTCTGTTATCTGTCTGTCTACAACATGAACCAGTGGTCATGAGGTTCTGTTATCTGTCTATGTCTACAACATGAACCAGTGGTCATGAGGTTCTGTTATCTGTCTATGTCTACAACATGAACCAGTGGTCATGAGGTTCTGTTATCTGTCTATGTTCTGTTACCTGTCTATGTCTACAACATGAACCAGTGGTCATGAGGTTCTGTTATCTGTCTATGTCTACAACATGAACCAGTGGTCATGAGGTTCTGTTACCAGTGGTCATGAGGTTCTGTTACTGTCTGTGTCTACAACATGAACCAGTGGTCATGAGGTTCTGTTATCTGTCTACAACATGAACCAGTGGTCATGAGGGTTCTGTTGAACCAGTGGTCATGAGGTTCTGTTATCTGTCTACAACATGAACCAGTGGTCATGAGGTTCTGTTACCTGTCTACAACATGAACCAGTGGTCATGAGGTTCTGTTACCTGTCTACAACATGAACCAGTGGTCATGAGGTTCTGTTACCTGTCTACAACATGAACCAGTGGTCATGAGGTTCTGTTACCAGTGGTCATGAGGTTCTGTTCTACAACATGAACCAGTGGTCATGAGGTTCTGTTATCTGTCTGTCTACAACATGAACCAGTGGTCATGAGGTTCTGTTATCTGTCTACAACATGAACCAGTGGTCATGAGGTTCTGTTATCTGTCTGTCTACAACATGAACCAGTGGTCATGAGGTTCTGTTACTGTCTGTCTACAACATGAACCAGTGGTCATGAGGTTCTGTTACCTGTCTACAACATGAACCAGTGGTCATGAGGTTCTGTTATCTGTCTATGTCTACAACATGAACCAGTGGTCATGAGGTTCTGTTATCTGTCTATGTCTACAACATGAACCAGTGGTCATGAGGTTCTGTTACCTGTCTACAACATGAACCAGTGGTCATGAGGTTCTGTTACCTGTCTACAACATGAACCAGTGGTCATGAGGTTCTGTTATCTGTCTACAACATGAACCAGTGGTCATGAGGTTCAGTTATCTGTCTACAACATGAACCAGTGGTCATGAGGTTCTGTTATCTGTCTACAACATGAACCAGTGGTCATGAGTTCTGTTACCTGTCTACAACATGAACCAGTGGTCATAGGTTCTGTTATCTGTCTACAACATGAACCAGTGGTCATGAGGTTCTGTTATCTGTCTATGTCTACAACATGAACCAGTGGTCATGAGGTTCTGTTACAACATGAACCAGTGGTCTGTTATCTGTCTACAACATGAACCAGTGGTCATGAGGTTCTGTTATCTGTCTACAACATGAACCAGTGGTCATGAGGTTCTGTTATCTGTCTATGTCTACAACATGAACCAGTGGTCATGAGGTTCTGTTACCTGTCTACAACACGAACCAGTGGTCATGAGGTTCTGTTATCTGTCTATGTCTACAACATGAACCAGTGGTCATGAGGTTCTGTTACCTGTCTATGTCTACAACAGGAACCAGTGGTCATGAGGTTCTGTTATCTGTCTACAACACGAACCAGTGGTCATGAGGTTCTGTTATCTGTCTGTCTACAACATGAACCAGTGGTCATGAGGTTCTGTTATCTGTCTACAACATGAACCAGTGGTCATGAGGTTCTGTTATCTGTCTATGTCTACAACATGAACCAGTGGTCATGAGGTTCTGTTATCTGTCTATGTCTACAACATGAACCAGTGGTCATGAGGTTCTGTTCTGTACAACATAGTGGTCATGAGGTTCAGTTATCTGTCTACAACATGAACCAGTGGTCATGAGGTTCTGTTACCTGTCTATGTCTACAACATGAACCAGTGGTCATGAGGTTCTGTTATCTGTCTACAACATGAACCAGTGGTCATGAGGTTCTGTTATCTGTCTATGTCTAAACATGAACCAGTGGTCATGAGGTTCTGTTATCTGTCTACAACATGAACCAGTGGTCATGAGGTTCAGTTATCTGTCTGTCATGAACCAGTGGTCATGAGGTTCTGTTATCTGTCTATGTCTACAACATGAACCAGTGGTCATGAGGTTCAGTTATCTGTCTACAACATGAACCAGTGGTCATGAGGTTCTGTTATCTGTCTATGTCTACAACATGAACCAGTGGTCATGAGGTTCTGTTATCTGTCTACAACATGAACCAGTGGTCATGAGGTTCTGTTATCTGTCTACAACATGAACCAGTGGTCATGAGGTTCTGTTACCTGTCTATGTCTACAACATGAACCAGTGGTCATGAGGTTCTGTTATCTCTCTACAACATGAACCAGTGGTCATGAGGTTCAGTTATCTGTCTATGTCTAAAACATGAACCAGTGGTCATGAGGTTCTGTTACCTGTCTACAACATGAACCAGTGGTCATGAGGTTCAGTTATCTGTCTACAAGATGAACCAGTGGTCATGAGGTTCTGTTATCTGTCTATGTCTACAACATGAACCAGTGGTCATGAGGTTCAGTTATCTGTCTACAACATGAACCAGTGGTCATGAGGTTCTGTTATCTGTCTATGTCTACAACATGAACCAGTGGTCATGAGGTTCTGTTATCTGTCTACAACATGAACCAGTGGTCATGAGGTTCTGTTACCTGTCTACAACATGAACCAGTGGTCATGAGGTTCTGTTATCTGTCTACAACATGAACCAGTGGTCATGAGGTTCTGTTATCTGTCTATGTCTACAACATGAACCAGTGGTCATGAGGTTCTGTTATCTGTCTATGTCTACAACATGAACCAGTGGTCATGAGGTTCTGTTATCTGTCTACAACACGAACCAGTGGTCATGAGGTTCTGTTACCTGTCTACAACATGAACCAGTGGTCATGAGGTTCTGTTATCATGAGGTTCTATGTCTACAACATGAACCAGTGGTCATGAGGTTCTGTTATCTGTCTACAACATGAACCAGTGGTCACAAGGTTCTGTTATCCGTCTATGTCCACAACATGAACCAGTGGTCATGAGGTTCTGTTATCTCTCTACAACATGAACCAGTGGTAATGAGGTTCTGTTATCTGTATATGTCTACAACATGAACCAGTGGTCATGAGGTTCTGTTATCTGACTATGTCTACAACATGAACCAGTGGTCATGAGGTTCTGTTATCTGTCTATGTCTACAACATGAACCAGTGGTCATGAGGTTCTGTTATCTGACTATGTCTACAACATGAACCAGTGGTCATGAGGTTCTGTTACTGTCTGTCTACAACATGAACCAGTGGTCATGAGGTTCTGTTATCTGTCTATGTCTACAACATGAACCAGTGGTCATGAGGTTCTGTTACCTGTCTACAACATGAACCAGTGGTCATGAGGTTCTGTTATCTGTCTATGTCTACAACATGAACCAGTGGTCATGAGGTTCTGTTATCTGTCTGTCTACAACATGAACCAGTGGTCATGAGGTTCTGTTGTCCTGTCTACAACATGAACCAGTGGTCTTGAGGTTCTGTTTTCTGTCTATGTCTACAACATGAACCAGTGGTCATGAGGTTCTGTTATCTGTCTACAACATGAACCAGTGGTCATGAGGTTCTGTTATCTGTCTATGTCTACAACATGAACCAGTGGTCATGAGGTTCTGTTACCTGTCTACAACATGAACCAGTGGTCATGAGGTTCTGTTACCTGTCTACAACATGAACCAGTGGTCATGAGGTTCTGTTACCTGTCTACAACATGAACCAGTGGTCATGAGGTTCTGTTCTGTTATGAACCAGTGTCATGATGTCTACAACATGAACCAGTGGTCATGAGGTTCTGTTATCTGTCTATGTCTACAACATGAACCAGTGGTCATGAGGTTCTGTTATCTGACTATGTCTACAACATGAACCAGTGGTCATGAGGTTCTGTTATCTGTCTATGTCTACAACATGAACCAGTGGTCATGAGGTTCTGTTATCTGTCTATGTCTACAACATGAACCAGTGGTCATGAGGTTCTGTTATCTGTCTATGTCTACAACATGAACCAGTGGTCATGAGGTTCTGTTATCTGTCTATGTCTACAACATGAACCAGTGGTCATGAGGTTCTGTTACCTGTCTACAACATGAACCAGTGGTCATGAGGTTCTGTTATCTGTCTATGTCTACAACATGAACCAGTGGTCATGAGGTTCTGTTATCTGTCTATGTCTACAACATGAACCAGTGGTCATGAGGTTCTGTTATCTCTCTACAACATGAACCAGTGGTCATGAGGTTCTGTTATCTGTCTATGTCTACAACATGAACCAGTGGTCATGAGGTTCTGTTATCTGACTATGTCTACAACATGAACCAGTGGTCATGAGGTTCTGTTACCTGTCTACAACATGAACCAGTGGTCATGAGGTTCTGTTATCTGTCTATGTCTACAACATGAACCAGTGGTCATGAGGTTCTGTTATCTGACTATGTCTACAACATGAACCAGTGGTCATGAGGTTCTGTTATCTGTCTACAACATGAACCAGTGGTCATGAGTTCTGTTATCTGACTATTACAACATGAACCAGTGGTCTATGTCTACAACATGAACCAGTGGTCATGAGGTTCTGTTATCTGTCTGTCTACAACATGAACCAGTGGTCATGGGGTTCTGTTATCTGTCTACAACATGAACCAGTGTCTACAACATGAACCAGTGGTCATGAGGTTCTGTTACCTGTCTACAACATGAACCAGTGGTCATGAGGTTCTGTTATCTGTCTGTCTACAACATGAACCAGTGGTCATGAGGTTCTGTTTTCTGTCTATGTCTACAACATGAACCAGTGGTCATGAGGTTCTGTTACCTGTCTACAACATGAACCAGTGGTCATGAGGTTCTGTTACCTGTCTACAACATGAACCAGTGGTCATGAGGTTCTGTTACTGTCTACAACATGTCTATCAACATGAACCAGTGGTCATGAGGTTCTGTTACTGTCTATGTCTACAACATGAACCAGTGGTCATGAGGTTCTGTTACCTGTCTACAACATGAACCAGTGGTCATAAGGTTCTGTTATCTGTCTACAACATGAACCAGTGGTCATGAGGTTCTGTTACCTGTCTACAACATGAACCAGTGGTCATGAGGTTCTGTTATCTGTCTATGTCTACAACATGAACCAGTGGTCATGAGGTTCTGTTACCTGTCTACAACATGAACCAGTGGTCATGAGGTTCTGTTATCTGTCTACAACATGAACCAGTGGTCATGAGGTTCTGTTATCTGTCTATGTCTACAACATGAACCAGTGGTCATGAGGTTCTGTTACCTGTCTACAACATGAACCAGTGGTCATGAGGTTCTGTTATCTGTCTATGTCTACAACATGAACCAGTGGTCATGAGGTTCTGTTACCTGTCTACAACATGAACCAGTGGTCATGAGGTTCTGTTATCTGTCTATGTTTACAACATGAACCTGTGGTCTTGAGGTTCTGTTATCTGTCTATGTCTACAACATGAACCAGTGGTCATGAGGTTCTGTTACCTGTCTACAACATGAACCAGTGGTCATGAGGTTCTGTTATCTGTCTATGTCTACAACATGAACCAGTGGTCGTGAGGTTCTGTTATCTGTCTATGTCTACAACATGAACCAGTGGTCATGAGGTTCTGTTACCTGTCTACAACATGAACCAGTGGTCATGAGGTTCTGTTATCTGTCTACAACATGAACCAGTGGTCATGAGGTTCTGTTATCTGTCTATGTCTACAACATGAACCAGTGGTCATGAGGTTCTGTTACCTGTCTACAACATGAACCAGTGGTCGTGAGGTTCTGTTTTCTGTCTATGTCTACAACATGAACCAGTGGTCATGAGGTTCTGTTACCTGTCTACAACATGAACCAGTGGTCATGAGGTTCTGTTACCTATCTACAACATGAACCAGTGGTCATGAGGTTCTGTTACCTGTCTACAACATGAACCAGTGGTCATGAGGTTCTGTTACCTGTCTACAACATGAACCAGTGGTAAAGAGTTTCTGTTATCTTTCTATGTCTACAACATGAACCAGTGGTAATGAGGTTCTGTTACCTGTCTACAACATGAATCAGTGGTCGTGAGGTTCTGTTTTCTGTCTATGTCTACAACATGAACCAGTGGTCGTGAGGTTCTGTTTTCTGTCTATGTCTACAACATGAACCAGTGATCATGAGGTTCTGTTATCTGTCTATGTCTACAACATGAACCAGTGGTCATGAGGTTCTGTTACCTGTCTACAACATGAACCAGTGGTCATGAGGTTCTGTTACCTGTCTACAACATGAACCAGTGGTCATGAGGTTCTGTTTTCTGTCTATGTCTACAACATGAACCAGTGGTCATGAGGTTCTGTTACCTGTCTACAACATGAACCAGTGGTCATAAGGTTCTGTTATCTGTCTACAACATGAACCAGTGGTCATGAGTTCTGTTCTGTTAGTGGTCATGAGGTTCTGTCTACAACATGAACCAGTGGTCATGAGGTTCTGTTATCTGTCTATGTCTACAACATGAACCAGTGGTCATGATGTTCTGTTACCTGTCTACAACATGAACCAGTGGTCATGAGGTTCTGTTATCTGTCTATGTCTACAACATGAACCAGTGGTCATGAGGTTCTGTTATCTGTCTGCAACATGAACCAGTGGTCATGAGGTTCTGTTACCTGTCTACAACATGAACCAGTGGTCATGAGGTTCTGTTATCTGTCTATGTCTACAACATGAACCAGTGGTCATGAGGTTCTGTTACCTGTCTACAACATGAACCAGTGGTCATGAGGTTCTGTTATCTGTCTATGTCTACAACATGAACCAGTGGTCATGAGGTTCTGTTATCCTGTCTACAACATGAACCAGTGGTCATGAGGTTCTGTTACCTGTCTATGTCTACAACATGAACCAGTGGTCTTGAGGTTCTGTTAGGTTCTGTTCTGTCTATGTCTACAACATGAACCAGTGGTCATGAGGTTCTGTTATCTGTCTACAACATGAACCAGTGGTCATGAGGTTCTGTTACCTGTCTATGTCTACAACATGAACCAGTGGTCATGAGGTTCTATTACCTGTCTATAACATGAACCAGTGGTCATGAGGTTCTGTTACCTGTCTACAACATGAACCAGTGGTCATGAGGTTCTGTTACCTGTCTACAACATGAACCAGTGGTCATGAGGTTCTGTTATCTGTCTATGTCTACAACATGAACCAGTGGTCATGAGGTTCTGTTATCTGTTCAGTGGTTGAGGTTCTGTTACCTGTCTACAACATGAACCAGTGGTCATGAGGTTCTGTTATCTGTCTATGTCTACAACATGAACCAGTGGTCATGAGGTTCTGTTACCTGTCTACAACATGAACCAGTGGTCATGAGGTTCTGTTATCTGTCTACAACATGAACCAGTGGTCATGAGGTTCTGTTATCTGTCTATGTCTACAACATGAACCAGTGGTCATGAGGTTCTGTTATCTGTCTATGTCTACAACATGAACCAGTGGTCATGAGGTTCTGTTATCTGTCTATGTCTACAACATGAACCAGTGGTCATGAGGTTCTGTTCCCAAATGGAACCCTATTCAGTGCCACATTTGGGACAAGTAGTGAACTATATAGGCAATGGATTCCCCCTTTCAAGCCTTGACATAAAACAATCTTAAATACACATCTACAGCACATGAAAAAGGACCACATCGCATATTGCCTGTATATTCCAAGATCCCGTTGTGATATTTTACTTTAATTTCCCCAAACCATAGTTAAGTTTTACTGTCATGTGAACAAGTACATGGAAATGCTTTCCTTGAAAGTCTTGCTGGATATTATTAACTGGAACATGTTGACGTACACGTCGATCCAGAGCATCCCAAACATGCTCAACGGGAAGAACTGGGACATTTTCAGTTTCCAGGAATTGTGTACAGATCCTTGTGACATGGGGCCGTGTGTTACGATTCTGAAACATGAGGATATGGCGGTGGATGAAAGGCATGACAATGGGCCTCAGGATCTCGTCACGGTATCAAATGGTCATCGTTGAAATGCCATTGTGTTCGTTGTCTGTAGCTTATGCCTGCCCATACCATAACCCCACCGCAACCATGGGGCACTGTGTTCACAACATTGACATCACCCAACCCCTCGTCCACACAATGCCATACGTCTGCCATCTGCCCGGTACAGTTGACACCGGGATTCATTCATGAAGAGGACACTTCTCCAGTGTGCCATTGGCCATCGAAGGCCAGCATTTGCTCACTAAAGTTGGTTACGACGCCGAACTGCAGTCAGGTCAAGACCCCGGTGAGGAAGACGAGCATGAAGATGAGCTTCCCTGAAATGGTTTCCGACCATTTGTGTAGAAATTCGTCAGTTGTGCAAACTCACAGTTTCATCATCTGTCTGGGTGGCTGGTCTCAGACGATCCCTTAGGGGAAGAAACTGGATGTGGAGGTCCTGAGCTGGCGTGGTTACACGTTGTCTGTGGATGGGAGGCCAGTTGGACAAACTGCAAAATTCATTGGAGGCACCTTATGGTAGAGAAATGAACATTAAATTATCTGGCAACAGCTCTGGAGGACATTTCTGCAGTCAGCATACCAATTGCAGAACTTGAGACACCTGTGGCGTTGTGTTGTGTAACAAAACTGCACATTTTTGGGTGGCCTTTTATTGTCCCCAGCCCAAGGTGCAACTATGTAATGATCATGTTGTTTAATCAGCTTCTTGATATGCCACACCTGACAGGTGGATGGATTTTCTTTTGGCAAAGGAGAAATGCTCACTAACAGGGATGTAAACACATTTGAGCACAACATTTTAGAGAAATACGATTTTTTGTATACATAAAGCATCTGGCATCTTTTATTCCAATACCATATTTCCAATCTGCAGGGACACTGGAGTGATAGAGGTAGATATGTATAGGGGAAGGAGACAGGGATACTGGAGTGATGGAGGTAGATATGTATAGGGGGAAGGGGACAGGGATACTGGAGTGATAGAGGTAGATATGTATAGGGGGAAGGAGACAGGGATACTGGGACACTGGAGTGATGGAGGTAGATATGTATAGGGGTAAGGAGACAGGGATGCTGGAGTGATAGAGTAGATATGATATGACAGGGTGGATGATGGAGGTAGATATGTATAGGGGTAAGGAGACAGGGATACTGGGACACTGGAGTGATGGAGGTAGATATGTATAGGGGTAAGGTGACAGGGATACTGGAGTGATAGAGGTAGATATGTATAGGGGTAAGGTGACAGGGATACTGGAGTGATAGAGGTAGATATGTATAGGGGGAAGGAGACAGGGATACTGGGACACTGGAGTGATGGAGGTAGATATGTATAGGGGTAAGGAGACAGGGATGCTGGAGTGATAGAGGTAGATATGTAGAGGGGAAAGGAGACAGGGATACTGGAGTGATAGAGGTAGATATGTATAGGGGTATAAGAAGGAGACAGGGATACTGGGACACTGGAGATGGAGGTAGATATGTATAGGGGTAGGGATAGTGATAGAGGTAGAGGGGAAAGGAGACAGGGATACTGGAGTGATAGAGGTAGATATGTATAGGGGTAAGGAGACAGGTTATACTGGAGTGATGGAGGTAGATATGTATAGGGGGAAGGAGACAGGGATACTGGGACACTGGAGTGATGGAGGTAGATATGTATAGGGGTAAGGAGACAGGGACACTGGAGTGATGGAGGTAGATAGTAGATAGGGATATGAGTGATGGAGGTAGATATGTATAGGGGGAAGGAGACAGGGATACTGGAGTGATAGAGGTAGATATGTAGAGGGGAAAGGAGACAGGGATACTGGAGTGATAGAGGTAGATATGTATAGGGGTAAGGAGACAGGGATACTGGAGTGATAGAGGTAGATATGTAGAGGGGTAAGGTGACAGGGATACTGGAGTGATGGAGGTAGATATGTATAGGCGTAAGGAGACAGGGATATTGGAGTGATAGAGGTAGATATGTATAGGGGTAAGGAGACAGGGATACTGGAGTGATAGAGGTAGATATGTAGAGGGGTAAGGTGACAGGGATACTGGAGTGATGTAGGTAGATATGTAGAGGGGTAAGGAGATAGGGACACTGGAGTAAAAGAGGTTGACAAAGTGGAGTCGCAATTCAACGGCTCAGACACGGGACGTACGTCACAAGGTCTACAGACAATCCCGGATTACAAAGGGAAAACGTCTTGCTCCCAAACAAGCTAAACACCTTCTTCACCTGTTTTGCAGAAAACACAGTGCCACCGATGTTGCCTGCTTCCAAGGACTGGGGGCTCTCGTTCTCCATGGCCGACAAGAGCAAGACATTTTTAGGAGTGTTAACGCTCGCAAGGCTGCTGGCCCAGAAGGCATCACTAGCCGCGTCCTCAGAGCGCAGACCAGCTGGCTGGAGTGTTTTCGGACATATTCAATCAATCATTCTCAATCGATCACCCAAGAAAGCAAAGGTAACTGAACTAAATGACTATGGGCACCTAGCACTCACTTCTATCATTATGAAGTGCTTCTAGAGGCTAGTTAAAAACCTCTTTAGGATAGGGGACGCTTGCGTCCCACTTGGGCAATAAACAGGGAAAATGCAGTGGGGCAAATTCAAAAAAAATATATTAAAATCAAACCTTGATTAAAATCACACATGTAAGATACTCAATTAAAGCTACACTCGTTGTGAACCCAGCCAACATGTCAGATTTTAAAAAGGCTTTTCGGCGAAAGCATAAGAAGCTATTATCTGATGATAGCACAATAGTAAACAAAGAGGGTAGCATATTTCAACCCTGCAATATGCTTGTCAATGGTGCAGCTGTAGAACATTTTGAGGATTTGAGGGCCCGTATCATGTTGCGCCTTCTTCATGACTGTTTGAATGTGTGTGGACCATTTTTATGTCTTTAGCAAATTGGATACTGTCATACATTGAGATGGCCACTGGTCTTACAGTTTGGGATATTTTGTTGTGATTTGGTGAGGGAGGATAAATTATCTGGGGAGAAAGGTTAGGTTATAATTGCCTTGTAATTATTCCTGTGCTATCAATCTGTGGAATCCATGTAGTAAAATAGAAATTAAGCTCGCAAGACTTGGGGGATGGTTGTACGAGGTTAAAGGAATGTAGGTTAAGGTCTTAGTGGAATAAAGGAATGTAGGTTAAGGTCATAATGGAATAGAGGAATCTAGGTTAAGGTCATAATGGAATAAGAGGAATCTAGGTTAAGGTCATAATGGAATAATCTAGGAGTATTCTAGGTTAAGGTGGAATAATGGAATAGAGGAATCTAGTGGAATAAAGGAATCTAGGTTAAGGTCATAATGGAATAAAGGAATCTAGGTTAAGGTCATAATGGAATAGAGGAATCTAGGTTAAGGTCATAGTGGAATAAAGGAATCTAGGTTAAGGTCATAATGGAATAGAGGAATCTAGGTTAAGGTCATAATGGAATAGAAATCTAGGTTAAGGTCATAATGGAATAGAGGAATCTAGGTTAAGGTCATAATGGGTTAAGGTCATCTAGTTAAGGAATGGAATATCCAAAATGTCTAGGTTAAGGTCATAGTGGAATAATGGAATCTAGGTTAAGGTCATAGTAGAATGTTAAGGTCATGTGTAGTGAATCTAGGTTAAAGTCATAATGGAATTCTTAAGGTCATAGTAAAGAGTAGTATATTAATATATAATGTTAATATAATCTATTAGTCATAATGGAATAGGAATCTAGTGTATAGGAAACAGGCATTACTTAAGGTCATAGGGGATATGAATCTAGGTTAAGTCAATCTCTGTAATTAATATAATCTAGATTATCGAATATAGGAAACAGTCATTACTCAAACATACAACAGGGAAGCATCTACAGGGGGTCAAAATGTCTTGTACTGCTTCTTTTCTCTGTAATTAATATAGTTAATATACTCTATTATAGTATAGGAAACAGGCATTACTCAAACAGGGGGATATGTCAAGAATCTCTGTAATTAATATAGTATCGTATAGGAAACAGTCATTATTCAAACAGGGGGACGTGTCAAGAATCTCTGTAATTAATATAGTATCGTATAGGAAACAGTCATTACTCAAACAGGGGGCGTGTCATGTCTTGTCTGTCTCTGTAATTAATATAGTATCGTATAGGAAACAGTCATTACTCAAACAGGGGGGC
The DNA here is from genome assembly GCF_036934945.1 of Oncorhynchus masou masou. Classification (NCBI taxonomy): domain Eukaryota; kingdom Metazoa; phylum Chordata; class Actinopteri; order Salmoniformes; family Salmonidae; genus Oncorhynchus; species Oncorhynchus masou. The sequence goes on from NC_088230.1 coordinate 37,715,829, forward strand.
GTGTCATGTCTTGTCTGTCTCTGTAATTAATATAGTATCGTATAGGAAACAGTCATTACTCAAACAGGGGGCGTGTCATGTCTTGTCTGTCTCTGTAATTAATATAGTATCGTATAGGAAACAGTCATTACTCAAACAGGGGGCGTGTCATGTCTTGTCTGTCTCTGTAATTAATATAGTATCGTATAGGAAACAGTCATTACTCAAACAGGGGGGTGTGTCATGTCTTGTCTGTCTCTGTAATTAATATAGTATCGTATAGGAAACAGTCATTACTCAAACAGGGGGATCATGTCTTGTCTGTCTCTGTAATTAATATAGTATCGTATAGGAAACAGTCATTACTCAAACAGGGGGCGTGTCATGTCTTGTCTGTCTCTGTAATTAATATAGTATCGTATAGGAAACAGTCATTACTCAAACAGGGGGATGTGTCATGTCTTGTCTGTCTCTGTAATTAATATCAGTCATTCAGGACAGATGCCGTCTCCTTTATTACGCAATAAGCATTTCTATGTATCATCACTCGTAATGTTCAATCAGCCATGGACAGAAATACCATGGGGATGACGTGTTTTTAATGAAATGTTCCCATAATGTTTCAATCAAGGCATTATACACCTTCTTCTACTCCATAATATATGTTTAACAAACTGAAAAACCAATGTCTGAAAACAGACACTATGTTTGACAGATCAGGTGACCTCCAAGGCCACAAATGCAGACCCCCCCCCCCCCCCACCCTGTATACTCAAAAGATTTGGAGTTGGAATAGTTGATTTGGAGTTGGAATAGTTGATTTGGAGTTGGAATAGTTGATTTGGAGTTGGAATAGTTGATTTGGAAGTTGATATAGATTGATTTGATGTTGGTATAGTTGATTTGAAGTTGATAGGATTTATTTGATGTTGGCAGAGTTGATTTGGAGTTGATAGGGTTGATTTGGAGTAGGTAGGGTTGAGTTGGAGTAGGTAGGGTTGAGTTAGGAGTTGAGGTAGGGTTGAGTTGGAGTAGGTAGGGTTGAGTTGGAGTAGGTTTGAGTTGGAGTAGGTAGGGGGTTGAGTTGGAGTAGGTAGGGTTGATAGGGTTGAGTTGGAGTTGATAGGGTTGAGTTGGAGTAGGTAGGGTTGAGTTGGAGTAGGTAGGGTTGAGTTGGAGTAGGTAGGGTTGGAGTTGATAGGGTTGAGTTGGAGTAGGTAGGGTTGAGTTGGAGTAGGTAGGGTTGAGTTGGAGTAGGTATGGTTGAGTTGGAGTAGGTAGTTGAGTTGGAGTAGGTATGGTTGAGTTGGAGTTGATAGGGTTGAGTTGGAGTAGGTAGGATTGAGTTGGAGTAGGTAGGGTTGAGTTGGAGTAGGTAGGGTTGAGTTGGAGTAGGTAGGGTTGAGTTGGAGTAGGTAGGGTAGGGTTGAGTTGGGTAGGTAGGGTTGAGTTAGTAGGTAGGGTTGAGTTGGAGTAGGTAGGGTTGAGTTGGAGTAGGTAGGTATTGAGTTGATAGTAGATAGGGTTGAGTTGGAGTAGGTAGGGTTGAGTTGGAGTAGGTTGAGTTGGAGTAGGTATGGTTGAGTTGGAGTAGGTAGGGTTGAGTTGGAGTAGGTAGGGTTGAGTTGGAGTTGAGGTAGGGTTGATAGGGTTGAGTTGGAGTTGATAGGGTTGAGTTGGAGTAGGTAGGGTTGATAGGGTTGAGTTGGAGTAGGTAGGGTTGAGTTGGAGTAGGTAGGGTTGAGTTGGAGTAGGTAGGGTTGAGTTGGAGTAGGTAGGGTTGATAGTTGAGTTGGAGTAGGTAGGGTTGAGTTGGAGTAGGTAGGGTTGAGTTGAGTAGGTAGATAGGGTTGAGTTGGAGTAGGTAGGATTGAGTTGGAGTAGGTATGGTTGAGTAGTTGGAGTTGGAGGTAGGGTTGAGTTGGAGTAGGTAGGGTTGAGTTGGAGTAGGTAGGGTTGAGTTGGAGTAGGTAGGGTTGATAGAGGTTGAGTTGGAGTTGATAGGGTTGAGTTGGAGTAGGTAGGGTTGAGTTAGGGTTGAGTTGGATAGGTAGGGTTGAGTTGGAGTAGGTAGGGTTGAGTTGGAGTAGGTAGGGTTGAGTTGGAGTAGGTAGGGTTGAGTTGGAGTAGGTAGGGTTGGAGAGTTGGAGTAGGTAGGGTTGAGTTGGAGTAGGTAGGGTTGAGTTGGAGTAGGTAGGGTTGAGTTGGAGTAGGTAGGGTTGAGTTGGAGTAGGTAGGGTTGAGTTGGAGTAGGTAGGGTGCTGGAGTGCGAGCAAACATTATTCACCTGAACAGAGGTTGCAGTGATAATGGAGATTGAGTTCCAACTCAACTTGAGTTGGAGGGTTGAAATGGAAGGTAGGCTTTCATCTATCTACACTGGTAAAATTGAGTTGGAGTCAAGAAATGTCAAGCGGTTGACTTGGAGGCGTAAGTTGAGTCTCCTCGGGCTCCATGTTTATATTATAACTCATGCGATGGTAGAATTTTGACCGACTTCAAACGACCCAGGCATAGTTTAGTTTAGAGTAAGAACGTAAACAATGACTGATAACTCCAACCGCTTTGAAATCCCTTGACCGGAGGTAACCTTCTGCCACTGGACTCTGAGTTTACACATCTGACATTTAAAAAACACATTGAAGTTATTATATTTGCGTCTTACCTTATTGAAGGACATGTTCCTCCACCAGCATCTGCACAGAAATGTTCTATAGTTATTTCTAATAGATTGGTTCCTAGTCCTGACCGACTCTGACTCCAACAGAAGGTGTATGTGGAACAGGTATGTACTCGAGCCAAGCCACTCCCTTGCCTTGGTAGGTAGGCTACTTCCGTATTTCTGTAGCGTGGAGTTCTCTCTCTCTCTCTCTCTCTCTGTCAATGTCTTTTGTGTTTTAGGAAAATAAAGGATATTATGTTGTAATCAGTTTGGCAGTTTTTTATTTTATAACCCATAGACATATTGGTGTTGGGCTATATTTGCTGTAGGACTACAGTATATTATCTTTGCTGTAGTAAACAAGCAAAAGCTATTTCAAAGTACTGGGATAATAGATAGATCCGAATGTTTCCAGTGTGTTTTCCATTGAAAGGATTGGTTTTATTTTTTTATATATATTTTTTTACCTTGATTTAAGGAAAGTCAGTTAAGAACATATTCTTATTTACAATGACGGTCTACAAAAGAAGTCCCCGGCGGGGAAAGGGGCCTGGGTTCATTTTATTTATTTTAATATAGGACAACACGCACATCACAACAAGAGAGGAAACACAACACGACATAAAGAGAGACCTAAGACAACAACATAGCAAGGCAGCAACACATGACAACACAGCATGGTAGCACCACAGCATGACGACAAAATGGTAGCAACACAACATGGTAGCAACACAACATGGTAGCAACACAGCATGGTAGCAGCACAGCATGGTAGCAACACAACATGACAACAACATGGTAGCAACACAGCATGGTAGCAGCACAGCATGGTAGCAGCACAGCATGGAAGCAACACAACATGGTAGCAGCACAGCATGGTAACAGCACAGCATGACAACAACATGGTAGCAACACAGCATGGTAGCAGCACAACATGGTAGCAGCACAGCATGGTAGCAGCACAGCATGGTAGCAGCACAGCATGGTAGCAGCACAACATGGTAGCAGCACAGCATGGTAGCAGCACAGCATGGTAGCAGCACAGCATGGTAGCAACACAACAAGACAACAACATGGTAGCAACGCAACCTGGCAGCAGCACAACATGGGAGCAGCACAAAAACATGGTACAAACATTATTGGGCACAGTCAACAACACAAAGGTCAAGAAGGTAGAGACAACAATACATCGCACAAAGCAGTCACAACTGTCAGTAAAAGTATCCATGATTGAGCCTTTGAATGAAGAGATTGAGATAGAACGATACATGGTATATAAAGTCCACATTTCCATTTACCTCAAACGATCCATAATGCACAATAAGAATAACATGTAAGCCTTCTACAAGACAAAGGGTTGACTGATTTGGGAGGCATCTTTATTTCCACAGCCAGATATCCACCCTGGAGTTTTCCAATAACAAATATATTGACCAGTAGAGGGCAGTATAGATCTAAACACACCACTGGGTCTCCACTGCCATCTCAGACACTACCTACCTTAGTTCAAATCTTGCCCTTTAGAGTCTGTATTAAAATCTCTTTAGAGGCTGTATTAAAAGCCCTTTAGAGTCTGTATTAAAAGCCCTTTAGAGGCTGTACTAAAGGGGAGCAGTATCCATAGACAGGAACACATCTCAATACACCAGGGTTGACATAAGAGGGTTGACATAACTGTAGTTCTGTTCTAGGTACTAGACAGAAGGCTAGAGGGTTGATACAACTGTAGTTCTGTTCTAGGTACTAGACAGAAGGCTAGAGGGTTGATATAACTGTTGTGTATTAGACAGTACCAGCTGCTATGAGGGTTCAGGTCTGGAGCCCCAGCCAATACCCACCCTGGGTCAACAGCACTGCACCAACAACAACACACTGGCTGGATGAACGACACAGAACTACAGCAATAACACACTGGCTAGATGAACAACACAGAACTGCACCAACAACACTAACACAATGAACTACACAGAACCACTGGCTAGATGAACGACACAGAACTACAGCACCAACACACTGGCTAGATGAACAACACAGAACTACAGCACCAACACTAACACACTGGCTAGATGAACTACACAGAACTACAGCACCAACACCAACACACTGGCTAGATGAACGACACAGAACTACAGCACCAACACACTGGCTAGATGAACAACACAGAACTACAGCATTACACTGGCTAGATGAACAACACAGAACTACAGCACCAACACACTGGCTCGACACAGAACTACACACCAACAATGGCTATAGTTACAGCACCAACACACTGGCTAGATGAACAACACAGAACTACAGCACCAACACCAACACACTGGCTAGATGAACAACTACAGACACTGGCTAGATGAACAACACAGAACTACAGCCAACACACTGGCTAGATGAACGACACAGAACTACAGCACCAACACACTGGCTAGATGAACAACACAGAACTACAGCACCAACACACTGGCTAGATGAACAACACAGAACTACAGCACCAACACTAACACACTGGCTAGATGAACAACACAGAACTACAGCACCAACACCAACACACTGGCTAGATGAACAACACAGAACTACAGTGAACAACACAGAACTAAGCACCAACACCAAACACTGGCTAGATGAACTACACAGAACTACAGCTGGCTAGATTTTTACACAGAACTACAGCACCACACCAACACACTGGCTAGATGAACAACACAGAACTACAGCACCAACACACTGGCTAGATGAACGACACAGAACTACAGCACCAACACACTGGCTAGATGAACAACACAGAACTACAGCACCAACACACTGGCTAGATGAACGACACAGAACTACAGCACCAACACACTGGCTAGATGAACAACACAGAACTACAGCACCAACACACTGGCTAGATGAACAACTACAGCACCAACACACTGGCTAGATGAACAACACAGAACTACAGCACCAACACACTGGCTAGATGAACAACACAGAACTACAGCACCAACACTAACACACTGGCTAGATGAACAACACAGAACTACGGCACCAACACCAACACACTGGCTAGATGAACAACACAGAACTACAGCACCAACACACTGGCTAGATGAACAACACAGAACTACAGCAATAACACAACACACTGGCTAGATGAACAACACAGAACTACGGCACCAACACCAACACACTGGCATGAACAACACAGAACTACAGCACCAACACACTGGCTGAACGACACAGAACTAGCACCAACACTAACACATGGCTAGATGAACAACACAGAACTACAGCACCAACACCAACACACTGGCTAGATGAACAACACAGAAACAGCACCAACACACATGAACAACACAGAACTACAGCACCAACACACTGGCTAGATGAACGACACAGAACTACAGCACCAACACACTGGCTAGATGAACAACACAGAACTACAGCAATAACACCAACACACTGGCTAGATGAACAACACAGAACTACGGCACCAACACCAACACACTGGCTAGATGAACAACACAGAACTACAGCACCAACACACTGGCTAGATGAACGACACAGAACTACAGCACCAACACTAACACACTGGCTAGATGAACGACACAGAACTACAGCACCAACACACTGGCTAGATGAACAACACAGAACTACAGCACCAACACACTGGCTAGATGAACAACACAGAACTACAGCACCAGCACACTGGCTAGATGAACGACACAGAACTACAGCACCAACACCAACACTGGTCAGCAATGGGGGCAATAGCACACACCACAATTTCATCTGCACACAGATGTTGTTTTCTGTGGGGGGGGTTTCTTACAGATTAACATATATTGTTAATGTAAATATTGAAAAGAACTGGACCAAGAATAAATCCCTGTGGGACACCCATTGTTATGTCCAGAAAACATGATTTAACACCAGCAGTATATACACACTGTGTTCTGTCCTTTAAATCCTTTTCAAACCAGCGACATTGAAGCTTCTGAATTAACTAATGAGTAGAAGGCTCTGGACTGGGTCAATAAAAAAAAGCCTCACACTATTTTCTTATTCAAACATTTAATTAAGAACATCATTTAAAACCATAAGAAGTAGCAGAGATGATCTTATGACCTGGTCTGAAACCTGATTGGTGTACATTTAGAACACGTTTTGAAAATAATCTAAGTTGAGTATTTTAACCAAGGGTTCTAGAATTGTTGCTAGGCAAGAGAGTTTGGACATGGGGGCGATCATTATTTAGGTCACACGGGTCACCATCTTTTTTTGTGAAGGGTGGAGTATATGGGCACTGCATTCCAAACCCTGGGGATGGTACCAGAAATAGATTCTGCAATCAGAGAAGCAGAAAGCTGCAGCATGAAAGGATCAAGCCCCAGTGGATTTTTTTTTTTTTTTTACATCAATCTTGCACCAACACGTCAACACATCACAAGTAGAAAGTTGTTGAAATAAAAATAAAGATTGACTAGAAGTTGACTGACCTTCCGATGAGCCAAATAGAGTCTGAATGAGGGCAGACAGTTGACTGACCTTCCAATGAGCCAACTAGAGTCTGAATGAGGGGCAGGAAGTTGACTGACCTTCCAATGAGCCAACTAGAGTCTGAATGAGGGCAGGCAGTTGACTGACCTTCCAATGAGCCAAATAGAGTCTGAATGAGGGCAGGCAGTTGACTGACCTTCCGATGAGCCAACTAGAGTCTGAATGAGGGGCAGGCAGTTGAATGACCTTCCAATGAGCCAACTAGAGTCTGAATGATGGGCGACAGTTGAATGACCTTCCAATGAGCCAACTAGAGTCTGAATTTACATTTACATTTACAGCACCAACAGACACACTGGCTAGATGAACGACACAGAACTACAGCACCAACACACTTCTGACATCCAGATGGAACAGCCACAGAACAATAGTGCATCTAAACATTGGCTAGATGAGAACAGAACTACAGCTATCCAACAGGTATTCCTTGAAGATGGGGTTACAGGTGTCACCAACACAGGTAGATGATTGACTACAGCACCGCTGTCACTGGCTAGATGAAGTTTGACACCAGAACCAGAGCAGCCAACAGTTTTGACTGGGCTAGATGAACAACACAGAACTGTACTTCCAACACACTGGCTAGATGAGGCGGCAGGCCAGAGGTGGATGAACGCAGTGCCCTTGCTTGGGTGAAGGGCCTGATCAGAGCCCAACACACTGCTAGATGAGTTCCCCTCACAGCTCAGCACCAAGCACACATGGTCTAGCGGATGAACAACTTCAGAACTACAGCCAGTGGAACACCAACACACTGGCTAGATGAAGAGAACAGAAAGGTTGAACACCAACACACTGCGGCGTTCTAGATGAGTTGTAGGGGTTTAATGGCACAGGCAGGAGCCCAGCCAACAGCGAGATGCAGTAATCCAGACTACGGGACATGACAATGTGCACAGAACTACAGGACCAACGCCACTGGCTAGATGTGACACAGAACTACAGCACCAACACACTGGCTAGCATGAACAACACAGAACTACGGCACCCACCGCACACTGGCTAGATGAACGACACAGAACTCCAGGACCACGCCAAGGTTCTTAGCGCTGGGGGAGGAGGACACAATGGAGTTGTCACACCGTGATGGCGAGATCATGGAACGGGCAGTCCTTCCCCGGGAGGAAGAGCAGCTCCGTCTTGTTAATGTTCATTGAGGTGGTGATCTAAGAATAAATCCACACCATATGTCTGCCAGACATGCAGAGATGCGATTTCACCTGGTCATCAGAATGTGGGCAGGCAGTCAACTGACCTTCCGATGAGCCAACATAGAGTCTGAATGAGGGCTAAGGCAGTTGACTGACCTTCCGATGAGCCAACTAGAGTCTGAATGAGGGGCAGGCAGTTGACTGACCTTCCAAACAGCCAACTAGAGTCTGAATGAGGGGCAGGCAGTTGACTGACCTTCCAATGAGCCAACTAGGTCTGAATGATTGACTGTGACAGTCTGAGAACACTTCCAATGAGCCAACTAGAGTCTGAATTAGGGGCAGGCAGTTGACTGACCTTCCAATGAGCCAACTAGAGTCTGAATGGGGGCAGACAGTTGACTGACCTTCCAATGAGCCAACTAGAGTCTGAATGAGGGGCAGAAAGTTGACTGACCTTCCAACCCTGAGCCAACTAGAGTCTGAATGAGGGCAGACAGTTGACTGACCTTCCGATGAGCCAACTAGAGTCTGAATGATGGGGAGGCAGTTGACAATCACCTAGAGTCCAGAAAGTTGACCTTCCAATGAGCCAATAGAGTCTGAATGAGGGGCAGGCAGTTGACTGACCTTCCAATGAGCCAACTAGAGTCTGAATGAGGGGCAGGCAGTTGACTGACCTTCCAATGAGCCAACTAGAGTCTGAATGAGGGGCAGGCAGTTGACTGACCTTCCAATGAGCCAACTAGAGTCTGAATGAGGGCAGGCAGTTGACTGACCTTCCAATGAGCCAACTAGAGTCTGAATGAGGGGCAGGACAGTTGACTGACCTTCCAATGAGCCAACTAGAGTCTGAATGAGGGGCAGGAAGTTGACTGACCTTCCAATGAGCCAACTAGAGTCTGAATGAGGGGCAGACAGTTGACTGACCTTCCAATGAGCCAACTAGAGTCTGAATGAGGGGCAGGAAGTTGACTGACCTTCCAATGAGCCAACTAGAGTCTGAATGAGGGGCAGGAAGTTGACTGACCTTCCAATGAGCCAACTAGAGTCTGAATGAGGGGCAGGCAGTTGACTGACCTTCCAATGAGCCAACTAGAGTCTGAATGAGGGGCAGGCAGTTGACTGACCTTCCAATGAGCCAACTAGAGTCTGAATGAGGGGCAGACAGTTGACTGACCTTCCAATGAGCCAACTAGAGTCTGAATGAGGGGCAGACAGTTGACTGACCTTCCAATGAGCCAACTAGAGTCTGAATGAGGGGCAGACAGTTGACTGACCTTCCAATGAGCCAACTAGAGTCTGAATGAGGGGCAGGCAGTCCAGCCAACTGACTGGCAAACCTAAATTAAACCACAGTTTATTTCAAATAAAAAACATTTTCTCAGGAATGAGGTCAGAGTCTGGCACAACTTGCTAAGGCAGGGAAAGGGGGGGATTTCCACGCGTCAATGCTTAAACTGTTTCCAAAATGTATACGGATCACCAGCAGAGTGTTCAGTGACCACAGATCCCACCCTCAAGGAAACTCCCAGAAGGCTTTGGGTGTAAAGGTGAAAACATGAAATGCTTTGATCTAACATAGCTCCAATGCACCCACCCTATCCCCTCTCTACCCCACCACTACCCTTCCTAACCTGACACTACCCCCCCTCTCTCTACCCCACCACTACCCTTCCTAACCTGACCCTACCCCCTCTCTCTACCCCACCACTACCCTTCCTAACCTGACCCTACCCCCTCTCTCTACCCCACCACTACTCCCTAACCTGACTCTACCCCCCTCTCTCTACCCCACCAGTACCCCTCCTAACCTGACCTTACTCCCCCTTCTCTCTCTACCCCACCACTACCCTCCTAACCTGACCTTACTCCCCCTTCCCTCTACCCCACCCCCCTCCCCTCTCTCTACCCCACCACTACCCCTCCTAACCTGACCTTACTCCTACCCCACCAGTACCCCCTAACCTGACCTTACTCCCCTTCTCTCTCTACCCCACCAGTACCCCTCCTAACTGACCTTACTCCCCTCTCTCTCTACCCCACCACCCCCTCCTAACCTGACCTACCCCCCCCTCTCTCTACCCCACCACTACCCATCCTAACCTGACCCTACCCCCCCTCTCTCTACCCCACCACTACCCTTCCTAACCTGACCTACCCCCTCTCTCTACCCCACCACTACCCTTCCTAACCTGACCCTACCCCCCCTCTCTCTACCCCACCACTACCCTTCCCCTCTCTCTACCACACCACTACCCATCCTAACCTGACCCTACCCCCTCTCTCTACCCCACCACTACCCCTCCACCTGACCTACTCCCCTCCTAACCCTTCCTAACCTGACTCTCTACTCCCCCTCTCTCTACCCCACCACTACCCCTCCTAACCTGACCCTACCCCTTCTCTCTACCCCACCACTACCCCTCCTAACCTGACCCCTACCCCCTCTCCTAACCTGACCCCTTCCTAACCTGACCCTACCCCTCTCTCTACCCCACCACTACCCCAACACTACCCTTCCTAACCTGACCCCTCCATGACCACTCCCCTCTCTCTACCCCACCACTACCCCTCCTAACCTGACCTTACTCCCCCTCTCTCTGTACCCCACCACTACCCTTCCAAATATGACCACTACCCTCCGTTCTCTCTTCTCTTAATGATTGCTAGAAATCTATCTTTCCTTGATGGTCTCTGAGTCTACAAAAAGAGTTCACATTCCAACAACATCAGTGACCTCTTTATTTTCCAGGGTCGAACCAATGTTGATCGTTATGACATCATTGGTCTGCTATTCCATAATGGTTTTAGCAGCGGTAGTAGTCAGTTTGCTCACTCCCTGACCTCTAACCTCTACCCTGTGGTAAATAGTAAAGGCCATTAGACTGAGAGCAACCAGTGGGAACTCCTGTGGGTCCTACGATGTGGAGTGGAGAGGAGGAAGAGGAGAGGAGGAAGAGGAGGAGGAAGAGGAGGAGGAAGAGGAGGGAAGAGGGGAGTAGAAGAGGAGAGGAGGAAGAGGAGAGGAGGAAGAGGGGAGGAGGAAGAGGAGAGGAGGAAGAGGAGTAGAAAGAGGAGGAAGAAGAGGAGAGGAGGAAGGGGGAGGAAGAGGAGAGTAGGAAGAGGGAGTAGAAAGAAAGAGGGGGATGAAGAGGAATAGGAGGAAGGGAGGAAGAGGAGAGTAGGAAGAGGTTAGTAGTAAGAGGGGGAGTAGTAAGAGGAGAGGGAAGAGGGGGAATAGGAGAGAAGGAAGAGGGGGAGGAAGAGAGGAGTAGGAAGAGTAGAGTAGGAGAAGAGGAGAGGAGGAAGAGGAGAGAGGAAGAAAAGAGGAGGAAGAGGAGAGTAGGAAGAGGGGAGGGAGGAAGAGGAGAGTAGGAAGAGGGGGAGGAAGAGGAGAGTAGGAAGAGGAGAGGAGGAAGAGGGGAGGAAGAGGAGAGGAGGGGAGGAAGAGAGGGGGAGGAAGAGGAGGAAGAGGGGAGGAAGAGGAGAGGAAGAGGAAGAGGGGAGTAGGAGGAAGAGGAGAGTAGGAGGGGAGTAGAAAGAGGGGAGGAAGAGGGGAGGAGGAAGAGGGGGAGGAGAGAGGAAGAGGAGAGGAGGAAGAGGGGGAGAGAAAGAGGAAGAGGAAGGGAGGAAGAGGAGAGTAGGAAGAGGAGAGTAGGAAGGGGGAGGAAGAGGAGAGCAGGAAGAGGGGGAGGAAGAGGAAGTAGGAAAGGAAGGAAGAGGGGGAGGAAGAGGAGAGTAGGAAGTGGGGGGAGAAGGAAGAGGAAATTAGGAAGGGGAGCGTAGGAGGTGGGGAAGAGGGGGGAGGAAGAGGAAATTAGGAAGAGGAGAGTAGGAAGAGGGGGAGGAAGAGGAGCGTAGGAAGGGGGGAAAGGGAAGAGGAGAGTAGGAAAGAGGGGGAGGAAGAGGTGGGAGGAGAGGAGGAGGAAGAGGAGCGTAGGAAGAGGAGAGGAGGAAGGGAGAGGAGGGAGAGGGGGAGGGAAGAAAGGGGACTATACAACCTGGTCTGAAGACTGGCCTGTCTTATAATAGACAGAGTATTATAATAGACCTGGCCTGTATTATAATAGACCCAGTATTATATTAGACATATCCTGTATTATAATAGACCTGTCCTTTATTATAATAGACCTGGGTATAATAGACCTGTAGGAAGGGGGAGGAATTATAATAGACCTCTCCTGTATTATAACCTGGGTATGAATAGACCTGAGGAAGGGGATATAATAGACCTGTCCTGTATTATAGTAAGACCTGGGGGGATAAGGAGAGGAGGAAGAGGGGTATTATAATAGACCTGTCCTGTATTATAAGACCTAGAGTAGGAAGAAAGAGGAGGAAGATCCTGTATTATAATAGACCTGTCCTGTATTATAATAGACCTGTCCTGTATTATAATAGACCTGTCCTGTATTATAATAGACCTGTCCTGTATTATAATAGACCTGGTATTATAATAGACCTGCCTGTATTATAATAGACCCAGTATTATAATAGACCTGGCCTGTATTATAATAGACCTGGTATTATAATAGACCTGTCCTGTATTATAATAGAGGAAGAGGAGCTTAGGAAGAAAAGAGGAGGAAGAGGATTATAATAGACCTGTCCTGTATTATAATAGACCCTGTATTATAATAGACCTGGCCTGTATTATAATAGACCTGGAAGTATTATAATAGACCTGTCCTGTATTATAATAGACCTGTCCAGTATTATAATAGACCTGGCCTGTATTATAATAGACCTGTCCTGTATTATAATAGACCTGTCCTGTATTATAATAGACCTGGAAGTATTATAATAGAGGGGGAGGAAGATAATCTGTATTATAATAGAAGAGCCTGTATTATAATAGACCTGTCCAGTATTATAATAGGACCTGTCCTGTAGGAATAATAGACCTGTCCTGTATTATAATAGACCTGTCCTGTATTATAATAGACCTGTCCTGTATTATAATAGAGGAAGTATTATAATAGACCTGTCCTGTATTATAATAGACCTGTCCTGTATTATAATAGACCTGTCCTGTATTATAATAGAGCGTAGGAAGACCTGTGGGTCCTGTATATTATAATAGACCTGTCCTGTATTATAATAGACGAAGGTCCTGTATTATAATAGGACCTGTCCTGTATTATAATAGACCTGTCCTGTATTATAATAGACCTGTCCGTATTATAATAGAGGGGGGAGGAAGAGGTATTATAATAGACCTGTCCTGTATTATAATAGACCTGTCCTGTATTATAATATTATAATAGACCTGTCCTGTATTATAATAGACCTGTCCTGTATTATAGCTGGGAGTATTATAATAGACCTGGCCTGTATTATAATAGACCTGGGAGTATTATAATAGACCTGTCCTGTATTATAATAGACCTGTCCTGTATTATAATAGACCTGTCCTGTATTATAATAGAGAGAGGATTATAGGAAGACCTGTCCTGTATTATAATAGACCTGTCCTGTATTATAATAGACCTGTCCTGTATTATAATAGAGGAAGAGGGGTATTATAATAGACCTGTCCTGTATTATAATAGACCTGCATAGGAAGACCTGTCCTGTATTATAAAGAGGATAGTATAAGAGGCCTGTATTATAATAGACCTGTCCTGTATTATAATAGACCTGTCCTGTATTATAATAGACCTGGTCCTGTATTATAATAGACCTGTCCTGTATTATAATAGACCTGTCCTGTATTATAATAGACCTGTCCTGTATTATAATAGACCTGTCCTGTATTAGGAATTATAAGAATAGACCTGTCCTGTATTATAATAGACCTGTCCTGTATTATAATAGACCTGCTGTATTATAATAGACCTGTCCTGTATTATAATAGACCTGTCCTGTATTATAATAGACCTGTCCTGTATTATAATAGACCTGTCCTGTATTATAATAGACCTGTCCGTATTATAATAGACCTGGGGGAATGTATTATAATAGACCTGTCCTGTATTATAATAGAGATGGTATTATAATAGACCTGGCCTGTATTAGGAATAAGCGTAGGACCTGGCCTGTATTATAATAGACCTGTCCTGTATTATAATAGACCTGTCCAGTATTATAATAGAGGAAGAGGAGATTATAATAGACCTGTCCTGTATTATAATAGACCTGTCCTGTATTATAATAGACCTGGCCTAGTATTATAATAGACCTGTCCTGTATTATAATAACCTGTCCTGTATTATAATAGACCTGGGAGTATTATAATAGACCTGTCCTGTATTATAATAGACCTGTCCTATAATAGACCTGTCCTGTATTATAATAGACCCTGTCCTGTATTATAATAGACCTGTCCTGTATTAGGGAAGGCCTATTATAATAGACCCAGAAGAGACCTGTCCTGTATTATAATAGACCTGTCCTGTATTATAATAGACCTGTCCTGTATTATAATAGACCTGTCCTGTATTATAATAGACCCAGTATTATAATAGACCTGTCCTGTATTATAATAGACCTGTCCTGTATTATAATAGACCTGTCCTGTATTATAATAGACCTGTATTATAATAGACCTGTCCTGTATTATAATAGACCTGTCCTGTATTATAATAGACTGTCCTGTATTATAATAGACCCAGTATTATAATAGACCCAGTATTATAATAGACCTAGGCCTGTCCTTATAATAGACCTGTCCTGTATTATAATAGACCTGTCCTGTATTATAATAGACCTGTCCTGTATTATAATAGACCTGTCCTGTATTATAATAGACCTGTATTATAATAGACCTGTCCTGTATTATAATAGACCTGTCCTGTATTATAATAGACCTGTCCTGTATTATAATAGACCTGTCCTGTATTATAATAGACCCAGTATTATAATAGACCTGTATTATAATAGACCTGTCCTGTATTATAATAGACCTGTCCTGTATTATAATAGACCTGTCCTGTATTATAATAGACCTGTCCTGTATTATAATAGACCTGTCCTGTATTATAATAGACCTGTCCTGTATTATAATAGACCTGTATTATAATCCTGTATTATAATAGACCTGTCCTGTATTATAATAGACCTGTCCTGTATTATAATAGACCCAGTATTATAATAGACCTCTCCTGTATTATAATAGACCTGTCCTAGACCCAGTATTATAATAGACCTGTCCTGTATTATAATAGACCTGTCCTGTATTATAATAGACCCTGGCCTGTATTATAATAGACCTGTCCTGTATTATAATAGACCTGTCCTGTATTATAATAGACCTGTCCTGTATTATAATAGACCCAGTATTATAATAGACCTGTCCTGTATTATAATAGACCTGTCCTGTATTATAATAGACTGTCCTGTATTATAATAGACCTGTCCTGTATTATAATAGACCTGTCCTGTATTATAATAGACCTGTCCTGTATTATAATAGACCTGTCCTGTATTATAATAGACCTGTCCTGTATTATAATAGACCTGTCCTGTATTATAATAGACCTGTCCTGTATTATAATAGACCTGTCCTGTATTATAATAGACCAGTATTATAATAGACCTGGCCTGTATTATAATAGACCTGTCCTGTATTATAATAGACCTGTCCTGTATTATAATAGACCTGGCCTGTATTATAATAGACCTGTCCTGTATTATAATAGACCTGTCCTGTATTATAATAGACCCAGTATTATAATAGACCTGTCCTGTATTATAATAGACCTGTCCCTTTATTATAATAGACCTGTCCTGTATTATAATAGACCTGTCCTGTATTATAATAGACCTGTCCTGTATTATAATAGACCTGTCCTGTATTATAATAGACCTGGCCTGTATTATAATAGACCTGTCCTGTATTATAATAGACCTGTCCTGTATTATAATAGACCCAGTATTATAATAGACCTGTCCTGTATTATAATAGACCTGTCCTGTATTATAATAGACCTGTCCTGTATTATAATAGACCCAGTATTATAATAGACCTGTCCTGTATTATAATAGACCTGTCCTGTATTATAATAGACCTGTCCTGTATTATAATAGACCTGTCCTGTATTATAATAGACCTGTCCTGTATTATAATAGACCCAGTATTATAATAGACCCAGTATTATAATAGACCCAGTATTATAATAGACCTGTCCTGTATTATAATAGACCTGTCCTGTATTATAATAGACCCAGTATTATAATAGACCTGTCCTGTATTATAATAGACCTGTCCTGTATTATAATAGACCTGTCCTGTATTATAATAGACCTGTCCTGTATTATAATAGACCTGTCCTGTATTATAATAGACCTGTCCTGTATTATAATAGACCTGTCCTGTATTATAATAGACCTGTCCTGTATTATAATAGACCTGTCCTGTATTATAATAGACCTGTCCTGTATTATAATAGACCTGTCCTGTATTATAATAGACCTGGCCTGTATTATAATAGACCTGTCCTGTATTATAATAGACCTGTCCTGTATTATAATAGACCTGTCCTGTATTATAATAGACCTGTCCTGTATTATAATAGACCTGTCCTGTATTATAATAGACCTGACCTGTCCTGTATTATAATAGACCAGTATTATAATAGACCTGTCCTGTATTATAATAGACCTGTCCTGTATTATAATAGACCTGTCCTGTATTATAATAGACCTGTCCTGTATTATAATAGACCTGTCCTGTATTATAATAGACCTGTCCTGTATTATAATAGACCTGTCCTGTATTATAATAGACCTGTCCTGTATTATAATAGACCTGTCCTGTATTATAATAGACCTGTCCTGTATTATAATAGACCTGTCCTGTATTATAATAGACCCTGTATTATAATAGACCTTTCCTGTATTATAATATACCTGTCCTGTATTATAAGAGACCTGTCCTGTATTATAATAGACCTGTCCTGTATTATAATAGACCTGTCCTGTATTATAATAGACCTGTCCTGTATTATAATAGACCTGTCCTGTATTATAATAGACCTGTCCTGTATTATAATAGACCTGTCCTGTATTATAATAGACCTGTCCTGTATTATAATAGACCAGTATTATAATAGACCTGTCCTGTATTATAATAGACTGTGCTGTATTATAATAGACCTGTCCTGTATTATAATAGACCTGTCCTGTATTATAATAGACCTGTCCTGTATTATAATAGACCTGTCCTGTATTATAATAGACCTGTCCTGTATTATAATAGACCTGTCCTGTATTATAATAGACCAGTATTATAAGTATTATAATAGACCCCTGTATTATATTATAATAGACTTTATTATAATAGACCTGTCCTGTATTATAATAGACCTGTCCTGTATTATAATAGACCTGTCCTGTATTATAATCCTGTATTATAATAGACCTGTCCTGTATTATAATAGACCTGTCCTTTATTATAATAGACCTGTCCTGTATTATAATAGACCTGTCTGTATTATAATAGACCTGTCCTGTATTATAATAGACCTGTCCTGTATTATAATAGACCTGTCCTGTATTATAATAGACCTGTCCTGTATTATAATAGACCTGTCCTGTATTATAATAGACCCAGTATTATAATAGACCTGTCCTTTATTATAATAGACCTGTCCTGTATTATAATAGACCTGTCCTGTATTATAATAGACCTGTCCTGTATTATAATAGACCTGTCCTGTATTGTAATAGACCTGGCCTGTATTATAATAGACCTGTCCTGTATTATAATAGACCTGTATTATAATAGACCTGTCCTGTATTATAATAGACCTGTCCTGTATTATAATAGACCCAGTATTATAATAGACCTGGCCTGTATTATAATAGACCTGTCCTGTATTATAATAGACCTGTCCTGTATTATAATAGACCTGTCCTGTATTATAATAGACCTGTCCTGTATTATAATAGACCTGTCCTGTATTATAATAGACCTGTCCTGTATTATAATAGACCTGTCCTGTATTATAATAGACCTGTCCTGTATTATAATAGACCCAGTATTATAATAGACCTGTCCTGTATTATAATAGACCTGTCCTGTATTATAATAGACCTGTCCTGTATTATAATAGACCTGGCCTGTATTATAATAGACCTGTCCTGTATTATAATAGACCTGTCCTGTATTATAATAGACCTGTATTCCTGTATTATAATAGACCTGTATTATAATAAACCTGTCCTGTATTATAATAGACCCAGTATTATAATAGACCTCCTGTATTATAATAGACCTGTCCTGTATTATAATAGACCTGTCCTGTATTATAATAGACCCAGTATTATAATAGACCTGTCCTGTATTATAATAGACCTGTCCTGTATTATAATAGACCTGTCCTGTATTATAATGTATTATAATAGACCTGTCCTGTATTATAATAGACCCTGTATTATAATAGACCTGACCTGTCCTGTATTATAATAGACCTGTCAGTATTATAATAGACCTGTCCTGTATTATAATAGACCTGGCCTGTATTATAATAGACCTGTCCTGTATTATAATAGACCTGTCCTGTATTATAATAGACCCTGTCCTGTATTATAATAGACCTGTATTCCTGTATTATAATAGACCTGTCCTGTATTATAATAGACCTGTCCTGTATTATAATAGACCTGTCCTGTATTATAATAGACCTGTCCTGTATTATAATAGACCTGACCTGTCCTGTATTATAATAGACCTGTCCTGTATTATAATAGACCTGTCCTGTATTATAATAGACCTGTATTATAATCCTGTATTATAATAGACCTGTATTATAATAGACCTGTATTATAATAGACCTGTCCTGTATTATAATAGACCTGTCCTGTATTATAATAGACCTGTCCTGTATTATAATAGACCTGGCCTGTATTATAATAGACCTGTCCTGTATTATAATAGACCTGTCTGTATTATAATAGACCCAGTATTATAATAGACCTGTCCTGTATTATAATAGACCTGTATTATAATAGACCTGTCCTGTATTATAATAGACCTGTCCTGTATTATAATAGACCTGTATTATAATAGACCCTGTATTATAATAGACCTGGCCAGTATTATAATAGACCTGTCCTGTATTATAATAGACCTGTCCTGTATTATAATAGACCTGTCCTGTATTATAATAGACCTGTCCTGTATTATAATAGACCTGGCCTGTATTATAATAGACCTGTCCAGTATTATAATAGACCTGTCCTGTATTATAATAGACCTGTCCTGTATTATAATAGACCTGTCCTGTATTATAATAGACCTGTCCTGTATTATAATAGACCTGTCCTGTATTATAATAGACCTGTCCTGTATTATAATAGACCTGTATTATAATAGACCTGTCCTGTATTATAATAGACCTGTCCAGTATTATAATAGACCTGTCCTGTATTATAATAGACCTGTCCTGTATTATAATAGACCTGTCCTGTATTATAATAGACCTGTCCTGTATTATAATAGACCTGTCCTGTATTATAATAGACCTGTCCTGGTCCTGTATTATAATAGACCTGTCCTGTATTATAATAGACCTGTCCTGTATTATAATCCTGTATTATAATAGACCTGGCCTGTATTATAATAGACCTGTCCTGTATTATAATAGACCTGTCCTTTATTATAATAGACCTATCCTGTATTATAATAGACCCAGTATTATAATAGACCTGTCCTGTATTATAATAGACCTGTCCTGTATTATAATAGACCTGTCCTGTATTATAATAGACCTGTCCTGTATTATAATAGACTGTCCAGTATTATAATAGACCTGTCCTGTATTATAATAGACCTGTATTATAATCCTGTATTATAATAGACCTGTCCTGTATTATAATATTATTATAATAGACCTGTCCTGTATTATAATAGACCTGTCCTGTATTATAATAGACCTGTCCTGTATTATAATAGACCTGTCCTGTATTATAATAGACCTGTCCTGTATTATAATAGACCTGTATTATAATAGACCTCCTGTATTATAATAGACCTGTCCTGTATTATAATAGACCTGTCCTGTATTATAATAGACCTGTCCTGTATTATAATAGACCTGTATAATAGACCTGGCCTGTATTATAATAGACCTGTCCTGTATTATAATGTATTATAATAGACCTGTCCTGTATTATAATAGACCTGTCCTGTATTATAATAGACCTGTCCTGTATTATAATAGACCTGTCCTGTATTATAATAGACCTGTCCTGTATTATAATAGACCTGTCCTGTATTATAATAGACCTGTCCTGTATTATAATAGACCTGTCCTGTATTATAATAGACCTGTCCTGTATTATAATAGACCTGGCCTGTATTATAATAGACCTGTCCTGTATTATAATAGACCTGTATTATAATCCTGTCCTGTATTATAATAGACCTGTCCTGTATTATAATAGACCTGTCCTGTATTATAATAGACCTGTCCTGTATTATAATAGACCTGGCCTGTATTATAATAGACCTGTCCTGTATTATAATAGACCTGTCCTGTATTATAATAGACCTGTCCTGTATTATAATAGACCCTGTATTATAATAGACCTGTCCTGTATTATAATAGACCTGTCCTGTATTATAATAGACCTGTCCTGTATTATAATAGACCTGTCCTGTATTATAATAGACCTGTCCTGTATTATAATAGACCTGTCCTGTATTATAATAGACCTGTATTATAATAGACCTGTCCTGTATTATAATAGACCTGTCCTGTATTATGTATTATAATAGACCTGTCCTGTATTATAATAGACCTGTCCTGTATTATAATAGACCTGTCCTGTATTATAATAGACCTGTCCTGTATTATAATAGACCTGGCCTGTATTATAATAGACCTGTCCTGTATTATAATAGACCTGTCCTGTATTATAATAGACCTGTCCTGTATTATAATAGACCTGTCCTGTATTATTAGATATTATAGACCTGTCCTGTATTATAATAGACCTGTCCTGTATTATAATAGACCTGTCCTGTATTATAATAGACCTGTCCTGTATTATAATAGACCTGTCCTGTATTATAATAGACCAGTATTATAATAGACCTGTCCTGTATTATAATAGACCTGTATTATAATAGACCTGTCCTGTATTATAATAGACCTGTCCTGTATTATAATAGACCTGTCCTGTATTATAATAGACCTGTCCTTATTATAATAGACCTGTCCTGTATTATAATAGACCCTGTATTATAATAGACCTGTCCTGTATTATAATAGTATTATAATAGACCTGTATTATAATAGACCTGTCCTGTATTATAATAGACCTGTCCTGTATTATAATAGACCTGTATTATAATAGACCTGTCCTGTATTATAATAGACCTGTCCTGTATTATAATAGACTGTATTATAATAGACCTCTCCTGTCCTGTATTATAATAGACCTGTCCTGTATTATAATAGACCCAGTATTATAATAGACCTGTCCTGTATTATAATAGACCTGTCCTGTATTATAATAGACCTGTCCTGTATTATAATCCTGTATTATAATAGACCTGTCCTGTATTATAATATTATAATAGACCTGTCCTGTATTATAATAGACCTGTCCTGTATTATAATAGACCTGTCCTGTATTATAATAGACCTGTCCTGTATTATAATAGACCTGTCCTGTATTATAATAGACCTGTCCTGTATTATAATAGACCTGTCCTGTATTATAATAGACCTGTCCTGTATTATAATAGACCTGTCCTGTATTATAATAGACCTGTCCTGTATTATAATAGACCTGTCCTGTATTATAATAGACCTGTCCTGTATTATAATAGACCTGTATTATAATAGACCTGTCCTGTATTATAATAGTCCTGTATTATAATAGACCCAGTATTATAATAGACCTGGCCTGTATTATAATAGACCTGTCCTGTATTATAATAGACCTGTCCTGTATTATAATAGACCTGTCCTGTATTATAATAGACCTGGCCTGTATTATAATAGACCTGTCCTGTATTATAATAGACCTGTCCTGTATTATAATAGACCTGTCCTGTATTATAATAGACCTGTCCTGTATTATAATAGACCTGTCCTGTATTATAATAGACCTGTCCTGTATTATAATAGACCTGTCCTGTATTATAATAGACCCAGTATTATAATAGACCTGTCCTGTATTATAATAGACCTGGCCTGTATTATAATAGACCTGTCCTGTATTATAATAGACCTGTCCTGTATTATAATAGACCCAGTATTATAATAGACCTGTCCTGTATTATAATAGACCCAGTATTATAATAGACCTGTCCTGTATTATAATGTATTATAATAGACCTGTCCTGTATTATTATAATAGACCTGTCCTGTATTATAATAGACCTGTCCTGTATTATAATAGACTATTATAATAGACCTGTCCTGTATTATAATAGACCCAGTATTATAATAGATAATAGACCTGTCCTGTATTATAATCCTGTATTATAATAGACCTGTCCTGTATTATAATAGACCTGTCCTGTATTATAATAGACCTGTCCTGTATTATAATAGACTCCTGTATTATAATAGACCTGTCCTGTATTATAATAGACAGTATTATAATAGACCTGTCCTGTATATAATAGACCCAGTATTATAATAGACCTGTCCTGTATTATAATAGACCTGTCCTGTATTATAATAGACCTGTATTATAATAGACCTGTCCTGTATTATAATAGACCTGTCCTGTATTATAATAGACCTGTCCTGTATTATAATAGACCTGTCCTGTATTATAATAGACCTGTCCTGTATTATAATAGAGACCTGTCCTGTATTATAATAGACCTGTCCTGTATTATAATAGACCTGTCCTGTATTATAATAGACCTGTCCTGTATTATAATAGACCTGTATTATAATCCTGTATTATAATAGACCTGTCCTGTATTATAATAGACCTGTCCTGTATTATAATAGACCTGTCCTGTATTATAATAGACCTGTCCTGTATTATAATAGACCTGTCCTGTATTATAATAGACCTGTCCTGTATTATAATAGACCTGTCCTGTATTATAATAGACCTGTCCTGTATTATAATAGACCTGTCCTGTATTATAATAGACTGTATTATAATAGACCTGTCCTGTATTATAATAGACCTGTCCTGTATTATAATAGACCCTGTATTATAATAGACCTGTCCTGTATTATAATAGACCTGTCCTGTATTATAATGTATTATAATAGACCTGTCCTGTATTATAATAGACCTGTCCTGTATTATAATAGACCTGTCCTGTATTATAATAGACCTGTCCTGTATTATAATAGACCTGACCTCCTGTATTATAATAGACCTGTCCTGTATTATAATAGACCCAGTATTATAATAGACCTGTCCTGTATTATAATAGACCTGTCCTGTATTATAATAGACCTGTCCTGTATTATAATAGACCTGTCCTGTATTATAATAGACCTGTCCTGTATTATAATATTATAATAGACCTGTCCTGTATTATAATAGACCTGTATTATAATAGGTCCTGTATTATAATAGACCTGTCCTGTATTATAATAGACCCTGTATTATAATAGACCTGTCCTGTATTATAATAGACCCTGTATTATAATAGACCTGTCCTGTATTATAATAGACCTGTCCTGTATTATAATAGACCTGTCCTGTATTATAATGTATTATAATAGACCTGTCCTGTATTATAATAGACCTGTCCTGTATTATAATAGACCTGTCCTGTCCTGTATTATAATAGACCTGTCCTGTATTATAATAGACCTGTCCTGTATTATAATAGACCTGTCCTGTATTATAATAGACCTGTCCTGTATTATAATAGACCTGTCCTGTATTATAATAGACCTGTCCTGTATTATAATAGACCCAGTATTATAATAGACCCTGTATTATAATAGACATGTCCTGTTTTTTAAAACATCCTAAAGTTCATACATCATCCCTGCAAATTAGATTAGATCATTAGACCTGGCATGAATCCTATCAGGCATATATATATATATATCCTACAGTGTGTGTGTGTGTGTGTGTAGACCTGGCCTGTGTGTGTGTGTGTGTGTGTGTGTGTGTGTGTGTGTGTGTGTGTGTGTGTGTGTGTGTGTGTGTGTGTGTGTGTGTGTGTGTGTGTGTGTGTGTGTGTGTGTGTGTGTGCGTGCGCGTGCGTGTGCGTGCGTGCCTGTGTGTGTGTGTGCGTAGATATATGGGTGGTTGTGTGGCCTAACCATCAGGGACATAAACCATTCACCAGGTGAGTGTGGGGTTCAAATCCCACACTGGGACACAGTGTTGATAAACAATAGATCAGATTAAAACCATGAAGTGTGAGGGTATCATCCCCTGAGGGAACACTGTATGACATGTGAGCTGGAGGAACGGAGTGAGAAAGGAATGTGTTAGAGTGTAACAGTCTGTTGATCTGGATCAAACATCAGAACCACCTACAGGCTGTTGATCTGGATCAAACATCAGAACCACCTATAGTCTGTTGATCTGGATCAAACATCAGAACCACCTACAGGCTGTTGATCTGGATCAAACATCAGAACCATCTACAGTCTGTTGATCTGGATCAAACATCAGAACCACCTACAGTCTGTTGATCTGGATCAAACATCAGAACCACCTATAGTCTGTTGATCTGGATCAAATACAGTCAGAACCACCTACAGTCTGTTGATCTGGATCAAACATCAGAACCACCTATAGTCTGTTGATCTGGATCAAATACCAGAACCACCTACAGTCTGTTGATCTGGATCAAACATCAGAACCATCTACAGTCTGTTGATCTGGATCAAACATCAGAACCACCTACAGTCTGTTGATCTGGATCAAACATCAGATCAAACCACCTACAGTCTGTTGATCTGGATCAAACATCAGAACCACCTACAGTCTGTTGATCTGGATCAAACATCAGAACCATCTACAGTCTGTTGATCTGGATCAAACATCAGAACCATCTACAGTCAGTCTGCTGTCTGTTGATCTGGATCAAACATCAGAACCATCTACAGTCTGAACTGGATCAAACATCAGAACCATCTACAGTCTGTTGATCTGGATCAAACATCAGAACCATCTACAGTCTGTTGATCTGGATCAAACATCAGAACCATCTACAGTCTGTTGATCTGGATCAAACATCAGAACCATCTACAGTCTGTTGATCTGGATCAAACATCAGCACCATCTACAATCTGTTGAACTAGATCAAACATCAGAACCATCTACAATCTGTTGAACTAGATCAAACATCAGAACCATCTACAGTCTGCTGTCTGTTGATCTGGATCAAACATCAGAACCATCTACAGTCTGTTGAACTAGATCAAACATCAGAACCATCTACAATCTGTTGAACTAGATCAAACATCAGAACCATCTACAGTCTGTTAAACTGGATCAAACATCAGAACCATCTACAGTCTGCTGTCTGTTGAACTGGAAATAAAGTTTTTGTAGGATCATAAATGAAAACATTTGGTCAGCAAGTAGTGAATTGCCAGATGAAAGACATCAAAATGCACAACATCAAACAGTCACAGAAATCAACACCATTGCAGTCATGAGATATTACATATAATTTCAAGCTGTCCTTCTGAGTCTGTAACAAAGACATGTGAATCAATATGTTCTGGCTCAGATATTCAGATGAAAGACAGACACACACAAGCAGCCTAACCGGCAGAAGAAATCACAATAGGATGCAGGGGGAGGGGTATAGAGAGAGGTAATGATGTCATCTCTTGTGGCTCAGATGATAAGCGTGTGCATGTGTGTGTGTGTGTGTGTGTGGATAAACTAAGCTGGGTTTGAGATAATGAGGACATTTCAGGAGAGATGATGTCATTTTTCCACCACTAGCCTCTCCCTCCCTCCCTCCCTCCCTCCCTCCCCGCCCCCCACACCTCCTTCCCTCTCTTCCTTCCATCCTTAATCCCCTCCCTCCTTCTGGTGCAGGTGACTCTTTGGGTCTAGCTCTTTGAATCCCAAATGCAAGGGTTGGGTTGGCTTCTGAATAGCCAAAGAGCTTAGCGTGTGAGCTACAGCCTGGGATGTGTGGGGCTTCCTACACTGGGGGGGGGGTTTAAGAATTTGTTCTTAAACTGACTTGCCTAGTTAAATAAAGGTTAAATTAAGGTTAAATTAAACAATTTAAAAATACAACTTCAGAGGTCCTCTATCAAAACTGTTTCTGGGACTTTACAGCCCTCAGAGGTCCTCTATCAAAACGTTTCTGGGACTTTACAACCTTCAGAGGTCCTCTATCCAAAATATTTCTTGGGTCCTCTATCCAAATGTTTCTGGGACTTTACAGCCCTCAGAGGTCCTCTATCAAAACGTTTCTGGGACTTTACAACCTTCAGAGGTCCTCTATCCAAATATTTCTGGGACTTTACAACCTTCAGAGGTCCTCTATCCAAATATTTCTGGGACTTTACAACCTTCAGAGGTCCTCTATCCAAATATTTCTGGGACTTTACAACCTTCAGAGGTCCTCTATCCAAATGTTTCTGGGACTTTACAGCCCTCAGAGGTACTCTATCAAAACGTTTCTGGGACTTTACAACCTTCAGAGGTCCTCTATCAAAATATTTCTGGGACTTTACAGCCCTCAGAGGTCCTCTATCAAAACGTTTTCAACCAAGCAGCTGCTGTCTCTGATACTGTTTTCTCGTTGTTTATTTTGACAGTTACATTCTCATTGTGGCTGTGAAGAGTGCTTCGCCTCAAAGGATTAAACAAAACACACAGATTCAGATGCAAATGACGAGAATTAAGATGTCAATATCTTGTGATTCATATGTTGTGATACAAACCCCACATGGCTCATATCAGACACATATCAGACACTCTGGAGCCCAGGTGGTACAGTCATGGGATGTCTATCTGTAGTTTCACTCTAAAGCCCAGGTGGTACAGTCCTGGGATGTCTATCTGTAGTTTCACTCTAAAGCCCAGGTGGTACAGTCCTGGGATGTCTATCTGCCCAGGTGGTACAGTCCTGGGATGTCTATCTGTAGTTTCACTCTAAAGCCCAAAGCCCAGGCAGGTGGTACAGTCCTGGGATGTCTATCTGTAGTTTCTCTCTGAAGCCCAGGCGGTACAGTCATGGGATGTCTATCTGTAGTTTCACTCTAAAGCCCAGGCGGTACAGTCCTGGGATGTCTATCTGTAGTTTCACTCTGAAGCCCAGGGGTACAGTCCTGGGATGTCTATCTGTAGTTTCACTCTGAAGCCCAGGTGGTACAGTCCTGGGATGTCTATCTGTAGTTTCACTCTAAAGCCCAGGTGGTACAGTCCTGGGATGTCTATCTGTAGTTTCACTCTAAAGCCCAGGTGGTACAGTCCTGGGATGTCTATCTGTAGTTTCACTCTGAAGCCCAGGCGGTACAGTCCTGGGATGTCTATCTGTAGTTTCACTCTAAAGCCCAGGTGGTACAGTCCTGGGATGTCTATCTGTAGTTTCACTCTAAAGCCCAGGTGGTACAGTCCTGGGATGTCTATCTGTAGTTTCACTCTAAAGCCCAGGTGGTACAGTCCTGGGATGTCTATCTGTAGTTTCACTCTAAAGCCCAGGTGGTACAGTCCTGGGATGTCTATCTGTAGTTTCACTCTAAAGCCCAGGTGGTACAGTCCTGGGATGTCTATCTGTAGTTTCACTCTAAAGCCCAGGGGGTACAGTCCTGGGATGTAGTTTCATTCTAAAGCCCAGGTGGTACAGTCCTGGGATGTAGTTTCACTCTAAAGCCCAGGCGGTACAGTCCTGGGATGGTTTCACTCTAAAGCCCAGTGGTACAGTCCTGGGATGGGGGGTACAGTCCTGGGATGTCTATCTGTTTCACTCTAAGGCCCAGGTGGTACAGTCCTGGGATGTCACACACCCACACCCCACACTGGGATGTCACATCCACACTCTAAGCCCAGGGGTACAGTCCTGGGATGTCTATCTGTAGTTTCACCCACGCACGGCAGCCCAGGTGGCACACACCCACACCCACACCCACACACGTTACACACCCACACCCACACCCCACGGCACACACCCACACCCACACCCCACAGTTGGTACACACCCACACCCACACACGTGTAGTTTCACCCACACCCACACCCACGCACGGCACACACCCACACCCACACACGTGCACACACCCACACCCACACCCCACACGTGTACAGTCCCCATGTCTACACTGTAGTTTACACACCCACACCCACACACGTGTACACACCCACACCCACACACGTGCACACACCTGCACGCACACACGTGTACACACCCACACCCACACCCCTGCACGGCACATGTCCACACCCACACACGTGCACACACCCACACCCACACCCACACACGTGTACACACCCACACCCACACCCACGCACGTGCACACACCCACACCCACACCCACACACGTGTACACACCCACACCCACACACGTGTACACACCCACACCCACACCCACGCACGTGCACACACCCACACCCACACACGTGCACACACCCACACCCACACCCACACACGTGCACACACCCACACCCACACACGTGTACACACCCACACCCACACACGTGCACACACCCGCACGCACACACACACACACACACACACACACACACGTGCACACACACCACACCCACACACGTGCACACACCCACCCACACACATGCACACACCCACCCACACACACCCACACCCACACACATGCACACACACCCACACACACACACACACACACACACACACACACACACACACACACACACACACACACACACACACACACACACACACACACACACACACACACACACACACAGCTCAAGCTGTATCTGAACAAAATTCCCCTCCGAAACCAGAAGCAGGTGTAAAACCATCTGATTGTCATATATGTAGCCTCTATCCTCACCACACATTGAACACACTGTATGATCGCAAACAATACATATTATCACAGTTCACAAAGTCACAGGGCGACTTTGCTTCACACCTCAAAAAAGGAGAACTTAAAACAGAACGTACAGTACATTCTGGTTGAATGTACTTGACTGTTTCCACATTTTGTTGTGTTACAGGCTGAATTTTAAATGGATTAAATGTAGATATTTTGTCACTGGCCTGCACACAATAATGTGGATTTGTTTATTTAATTTTTTACAAATGAATAAAAAATGAAAAGGTGAAATGTCTTGAGTCAATAAGAATTCAACCCCTTTACATAAACTACTTCAGGAGTTAAAATGTGCTTAACAAGTCACATAACAAGTTGCATGGACTCACTCTGTGTAATTATGGTGTTTAACGTGATTTTTGAATGACTACCTCATCTCTGTACACCACACATTCAATTACTGTAAGGTCCCTCAGTGGAGCAGTGAATTTCAAACACAGATTCAACCACAAAGACCAGGGGGGTTTTCCAATGCCTCGCAAAGAAGGGTACCTATTGATAGAATAACAAAACAATCTGACATTGAATATCCCATTGAGCAGGGTGAAGTTATGAATCCCATTGAGTAGGGTGAAGTTATGAATCCCATTGAGTAGGGTGAAGTTATGAATCCCATTGAGTAGGGTGAAGTTATGAATCCCATTGAGTAGGGTGAAGTTATGAATCCCATTGAGTAGGGTGAAGTTATGAATCCCATTGAGGGTGAAGTTATGAATCCCATTGAGTAGGGTGAAGTTATGAATCCCATTGAGTAGGGTGAAGTTATGAATCCCATTGAGTAGGGTGAAGTTATGAATCCCATTGAGTAGGGTGAAGTTATGAATCCCATTGAGTAGGGTGAAGTTATGAATCCCATTGAGTAGGGTGAAGTTATGAATCACATTGAGTAGGGTGAAGTTATGAATACCATTGAGTAGGGTGAAGTTATGAATCCCATTGAGTAGGGTGAAGTTATTAATCCCATTGAGTAGGGTGAAGTTATGAATCCCATTGAGTAGGGTGAAGTTATGAATACCATTGAGTAGGGTGAAGTTATGAATCCCATTGAGTAGGGTGAAGTTATTAATCCCATTGAGTAGGGTGAAGTTATGAATCCCATTGAGTAGGGTGAAGTTATGAATCCCATTGAGTAGGGTGAAGTTATGAATCCCATTGAGTAGGGTGAAGTTATTAATTGCACGTTGGATGGAGCATCAATATACAGCCATCTTTCCATTCAGGTATTTCACTATGAGGAAAAAGCAAAGAGGATACCAAGTCAGTTTACTATTATATATTATATATTATATTACTATTATATATTATATATTATATTACTATTATATTATATATTATATTACTATTATATATTATATATTATATTACTATTATATATTATATTATATATTATATTACTATTATATATTATATATTATATTACTATTATATATTATATATTATATTACTATTATATATTATGTTATTTATTATATTACTATTATATATTATATTATATATTATATTACTATTATATATTATATATTACATTACTATTATATATTATATTATATATTATATTACTATTATCTATTATATTACTATTATATATTATATTATATATTATATTACTATTATATATTATATTACTATTATATATTATATATTATATTACTATTATATATTATATATTATATTACTATTATATATTATATATTATATTACTATTATATATTATATTATATATTATATTACTATTATATATTATATTATATATTATATTACTATTATATATAATATATATTATATTACTATTGTATATTATATTATATATTATATTACTATTATATATTATATATTATATTACTATAATATATTATATTATATATTATATTACTATTATATATTACATTATATATTATATTACTATTATATATTATATTATATAATAATAATAATAATAATAATATATCCCATTTAGCAGATTTTGTCCAAATATTACTTACAAGTCGGCCGGGGCCACTACTTTTACATATGGGTGGCCCCATTAGGAATATTATATTATATATTATAGCGCCATGCTATACCGACTGAGCCACACATTACTATTATATATATATTTTTTAGGGTGTGGATCATCTTTAATATTGCAGATAGATTGTTGCTTCCATCAGTGTAAATTTTTGCATAATTTCAAATTAGGAGAATCTCTTATAAAATGGGTCACAGTTAAAATTTCCCCAATATATTTTTTGTTGGAAGTTTACATACACCTGAGCCAAATACATTTAAACTCAGTTTTTCACAATTCCATACATTTAATCCCAGTACAAATTCCCAGTTTTAGGTCAGTGAGGATCACCACTTTATTTTAAGAATGTGAAATGTCAGAATAATAGCAGAGAGAATGATTTATTTCAGCTTTTATTTCTTTCATCACATTCCCAGTGGGTCAGAAGTTTACATACACTCAATTAGAATTTGGTAGCATTGCCTTTACATTGTTTAACTTGGGTCAAACATTTTGGGTAGCCTTCCACAAGCTTCCCACAATAAGTTGGGTGAATTTTGGCCCATTCCTCCTGGCAGAGCTGGTGTAACTGAGTCAGGTTTGTAGAAAATGAGAAAAAATCATCCAGAAAATCACATTGTAGGATTTTTTATGAATTGATTTGCAAATTATGGTGGAAAATAAGTATTTGGTCACCAACAAACAAGCAAGATTTCTGTCTCTCACAGACCTGTAACTTCTTCTTTAAGAGGCTCCTCTGTCCTCCACTCGTTACCTGTATTAATGGCACCTGTTTGAACTTGTTATCAGTATAAAAGACACCTGTCCACAACCTCAAACAGTCACACTCCAAACTCCACTATGGCCAAGACCAAAGAGCTGTCAAAGGACATCAGAAACAAAATTGTAGACCTGCACCAGGCTGGGAAGACTGAATCTGCAATAGGTAGGCAGCTTGGTTTGAAGAAATCAACTGTGGGAGCAATTATTAGGAAATGGAAGACATACAAGACCGCTGATAATCTCCCTGGGACCAAAGTAACAAAGCCTACCATCAGTAACACACTACGCTGCCAGGGACTCAAATCCTGCAGTGCCAGACGTGTCCCCCTGCTTAAGCCAGTACATGTCCAGGCCCATCTGAAGTTTGCTAGAGAGCATTTGAATGATCCAGAAGAAGATTGGGAGAATGTCATATGGTCAGATGAAACCAGAATAGAACTTTTTGGTAAAAACTCAACTCGTCGTGTTTGGAGGACAAAGAATGCTGAGTTGTATCCAAAGAACACCATACCTACTGTGAAGCATGGGGGTGGAAACATCATGCTTTGGGGCTGTTTTTCTGCAAAGGGACCAGGACGACTGATCTGTGGAAAGGAAAGAATGAATGAGGCCATGTATCGTGAGATTTTGAGTGAAAACCTCCTTCCATCAGCAAGGGCATTGAAGATGAAACGTGGCTGGGTCTTTCAGCATGACAATGATCCCAAACACACCGCCCGGGCAACGAAGGAGTGGCTCCGTAAGAAGCATTTCAAGGTCCTGGAGTGGCCTAGCCAGTCTCCAGATCTCAACCCTATAGAAAATCTTTGGAGGGAGTTGAAAGTCTGTGTTGCCCAGCAACAGCCCAAAACATCACTGCTCGAGAGGAGATCTGCATGGAGGAATGGGCCAAAATGCCAGCAACAGTGTGTGAAAACCTTGTGAAGACTTACAGAAAACGTTTGACCTCTGTCATTGCCAACAAAGGGTATATAACAAAGTATTGAGATAAACTTTTGTTATCAACCAAATGCTTATTTTCCACCATAATTTGCAAATAAATTCATTAAAAATCCTACAATGTGATTTTCTGGATTTTTTTTCTCATTTTGTCTGTCATAGTTGAAGTGTACCTATGATGAAAATTTTAGGCCTCTCTCATCTTTTTAAGTGGGAGAACATGCACAATTGGTGGCTGACTAAATACTTTTTGCCCCACTGTACCTGTCACTCAATTCAGTACTTCCTAGTTCCATGTTTCAAACAGTTATTTCAGTTATATTAAAACTATGAAAATCACAAAATATTCACCTTGATATACTGTATACCTTTTATACAGTGGGGAGAACAAGTATTTGATACACTGCCGATTTTGCAGGTTTTCCTATTTACAAAGCATGTAGAGGTCTGTAAATCTTTATCATAGGTACACTTCAACTGTGAGAGACGGAATCTAAAACAAAAATCCAGAAAATCACATTGTATGATTTTTAAATAATACATTTGCATTTTTTGCATGACATAAGTATTTGATACTTCAGAAGAGCAGAATTTAATATTTACTGGCTAGGCCACTCCAGGACCTTGAGATGCCTCTTACGGAGCCACTCCTTAGTTGCCCTGTCTGTGTGTTTCGGGTCGTTGTCATGCTGGAAGGCCCAGACAGGACTCATCTTCAATGCTCTTACTGAGGGAAGGAGGTTGTTTGCCAAGATCTCGCGATACTTGGCCCCATTCATCCTCCCCTCAATACGGTGCAGTCGTCCTGTCCCCTTTGCAGAAATGCATCCCCAAAGAATGATGTTTCCACCTCCATGCTTCACGGTTGGGATGGTGTTCTTGGGGTTGTACTCATTCTTCTTCCTCCAAACACGGCAAGTGGAGTTTAGACCAAAAAGCTCTATTTTTGCTCTCATCAGACCACATGACCTTCTCCCATTCCTCCTCTGAATCATTCAGATGGTTATTGGCAAAACTTCAGATGGGCCTGGACATGCGCTGGCTTGAGCAGGGGGACCTTGCGTGCGCTTCAGGATTTTAATCCATGACGGCGTAGTGTGTTACTAATGGTTGTTTTCTTTGAGACTGTGGCCCCAGCTCTCTTCAGGTCATTGACCAGGTCCTGCCGTGTAGTTCTGGGCTGATCCCTCACCTTCCTCATGATCATTGATGCCCCACGAGGTGAGATCTTGCATGGAGCCACAGACCGAGGGTGATTGACCGTCATCTTGAACTTCTTCCAGTTTCTAATAAGTGCGCCAACAGTTGTTGCCTTCTTACCAAGCTGCTTGCCTATTGTCCTGTAACCCATCCCAGCCTTGTGCAGGTCTACAAATGTATCCCTGATGTCCTTACACAGCCCTCTGGTCTTGGCCATTGTGGAGAGGTTGGAGTCTGTTTGATTGAGTGTGTGGACAGGTGTCTTTTATACAGGTAACGAGTTCAAACAGGTGCAGTTAATACAGGTAATGAGTGGAGAACAGGACTGCTTCTTAAAGAAAACTAACAGGTCTGTGAGAAGCGGAATTCTTACTGGTAGGTGATCAAATACTTATGTCATGCAATAAAATGCAAATGAATTACTATAAAATCATACAATGTGATTTTCTGGACCTATGATAAAAATGACAGACCTCTACATGCTTTGTATGTAGGAAAACCTGCAAAATTGGTAGTGTATCAAATACTTGTTCTCCCCACTGTACATTCTGGCGGTATAGACTATATTAGGAATACCCTTAGTTGTTCTAGAGGTATAGACATGTATAATTTATACCATCAGTGGTTCTGGAGGTATAGACATGTCTCTGCCTCCTCTCCCTCTCCTCTCCTACCCCTCTCCTCTCCTGTCCTCCTCTCCTCCCCTACTCTCCCTCTCCTCTGCTACCCCTGTCCTCTCCCTCTACCTCTCCTCTCTTACACCTGTCCTCTCCTCCTCTCCCTCTCCCTCTCCTCTCATACCCCTGTCCACCTGTCCTCCTCATCGCCTCCTCTCCCTCTCTTCTCCTACCCATTTACTCCTCTCCCTCTCCCCCTCTCCCCTCTCCTCTCCCTTCCTACCCCTCCTCTCCTCTCCTCACCTCTCCTCTCCTCTCCTCTCCCTTCCTACCCCTCCTCTCCTCACCTCTCCTCTCCTCTCCCTTCCTACCCCTCCTCTCCTCTCCTCACCTCTCCTCTCCTCTCCTCTCCTCTCCTACCCCTGCTCTCTCCTCCTCTCCCCTATCCCTTTCCCTTTCCTACCCCTGTCCTCCTCTCCTCCTCTCTTTCCCTCTCTCATCTCCCCGCTCTCTCTCCCTCTCCTCTCCTCTCCTGTCCCCTCCCCTCCCCCTCCCCCCTCCTCTTCTCTCCTCTCCTACCCCTGCTCTCTCCTCCGCTCCCCTCTCCCTCTCCCTTTCCCTTTCCTACCCCTGTCCTCCTCTCATCCTCCCTTTCCCTCTCCCTCTCCTCCCCCCTCTTTCTCTCCCTCTCCCCCACTCCTCCCCCTCTCCAGCGTGTTAATGATGTACAGGTGTCTCCTCTGGGTTAGGAGTCCCAAGGGGGTGATCATGGGGGCAGCCAGGGGATGACATCACCTAACCCTGTGTGTGAGTGTGAGTGTGTGAGTGTGAGTGTGAGTGTGAGTGTGAGTGTGTGTGTGAGTGTGTGTGTGTGTGTCAATGTTTGTCTCTGGGGTCCTGTCCACCCACACATCTCAGATGAAAAGAGTGGAGAAAGTTTTGGAAGCTATTTCTGTCCGGCTACATGTCTCTCCCCTGACAGGGCACTGAACAAACACACACTTCCTTTGCTAATTCAGGACCGGGATTTTCATAACCACCGTTAGGTCCAAAATGGCACCCTTTTCCCTATGTAGTGCATTATGGGCCCTGGTCAAAAGTAGTGCGCTGTATAGGGAATAGGATCTCATTTGTGACACAGAACATGTATCTAATGTCAAAAGGCTTGTCTTGTGAATCTCCATTGAAAGTGCTTCCTTTCAGTTCAGGAAAACCAACCCTTTAAAATGTCTGAAAGAAAGAAAACAGTGTATGTGGCAGCTCTGATGAGCATCAGAAGAGGATGAGATGCCCAGCAGCCTCTGACAGGTTACAGACCAACCATCTACCACTGCAAACCTCCACCGTTACCTCCTGCCCTTAGTCAAGGCCACCCACAACCCAACCACACCCCTAATACAAGACCCATATCACCCACAACCCAACCACACCCCTAATACAAGACCCATACCACCCACAACCCAACCACACCCCTAATACAAGACCCATATCATCCACAACCCAACCACACCCCTAATACAAGACCCATACCACCCACAACCCAACCACACCCCGAATACA
Source organism: Oncorhynchus masou masou (assembly GCF_036934945.1). Lineage (NCBI taxonomy): Eukaryota > Metazoa > Chordata > Actinopteri > Salmoniformes > Salmonidae > Oncorhynchus > Oncorhynchus masou. The sequence goes on from NC_088230.1 coordinate 37,752,188, forward strand.
AGACCCAAACCACCCACAACCCAACCACACCCCGAATACAAGACCCATACCACCCACAACCCAACCACACCCCTAATACAAGACCCATATCACCCACAACCCAACCACACCCCTAATACAAGACCCATAACACCCACAACCCAACCACACCCCGAATACAAGACCCATACCACCCACAACCCAACCACAACCCGAATACAAGACCCATACCACCCACAACCCAACAACACCCCTAATACAAGACCCATACCACCCACAACCCAACCACACCCCTAATACAAGACCAATACACCCCACAGACCAACCACACCCCTAATACAAGACCCATACCACCCACAACCCAACAACACCCCTAATACAAGACCCATACACCCCACAGACCAACCACACCCCTAATACAAGACCCATAACACCCACAGCCCAACCACACCCCTAATACAAGACCCATAACACCCACAGCCCAATCACACACCCCTAATGCAAGGCCCATACCACCCACAACCCAACCACACCCCTAATACAAGACCCATACCACCCACAACCCAACCACACCCCTAATACAAGACCAATACACCCCACAGACCAACCACACCCCTAATACAAGACCCATACCACCCACAACCCAACAACACCCCTAATACAAGACCCATACACCCCACAGACCAACCACACCCCTAATACAAGACCCATAACACCCACAGCCCAACCACAACCCTAATACAAGACCCATAACACCCACAGCCCAATCACACACCCCTAATGCAAGGCCCATACCACCCACAACCCAACCACACCCCTAATACAAGACCCATACACCCCACAGACCAACCACACCCCTAATACAAGACCCATACCACCCATTCTAACTGAATGTACTATATAGATTCTCTGAAGATGACCAAGAGGCTAGGATCTGTGGTTGACATAGAAACAAGGTGCTATCTAGAACCTAGAGGAGTTCTTTGGCTGTCCCCATAGGAGAACACTTTGAAGAACCCTTTTTGGTTCCACCCTTTGAAGAACCCTTTCAACAGAGGGTTCTACATGGAACTCAAAAGAGTTCTGCCTCAAACCAAAAAGGGTTCTCCTTTGGGGACAGACATAAGAACCCTTGTGGAACCCTTTTTTTCTCAGAGTGTATAGATGCCATTACGTTTAGATAAGAGAAACGGTGAGAACTCTTATCGGTCCATTTATGGAAAACATCATGTATAAATACCTGTGGTAAACAAGTTACTTCACATTCAGTTTCCAAACACACCACAACCCTGAGGAAACAGACATGACACTGAAAACCACATCCCCATTGTTAGAACGCGAGCAATGAGTTAGCCTAACTAACTTTTGATAAACAACCAGAAATAACTGTTGTTTTACTGGTTGTTGAGTCAAAATAAAAAATAAAAATAAAACATTATTTCATAGTATTTAGGCAAGATCATTCTGTTTTATAGTATTACCCCTCAGCTTTGTGACAGAACGGTGATGTCACTCTCTGGGCCCCTCTGATACTAACCCTGCCTGTGAGAGGTCACACAACTAATAGGTCAAAGGTCTATCTATGCATATTTACCTGACCACCCAAATCTCCTTAATACTGTCACCGAGCTGAGCCTCTAGACATATGGATGTACAGATACCATAAAGACCGTAGAGGCGAGGTCATCTGTGCCATAGAATGACAACTCTGGCATACGGCCATGTGACTCCCATGCTGCACCACTATAACATACTAATCTGACATATAGCTTTAGGCTGCAATATCAGTTCTGTTCTCACAGACAATATTTTTACAGTTTTGGAAACTTTAGAGTGTTTTCTATCCTAAACTGTCAATTATATGCATATTCTAGCATCTTGTCCTGACAAAATATCCCGTTTACTTTGGGAACGTTATTTTTCCAAAAATGAAAATACTGCCCCCTAGTCACAAGAGGTTTGGTCATACCAAGCATTGTTTAGTTATTTGATTTTGAATTTTAAGACGCTTTAAGGTAACAAAAAATGGTATTACTGCTGATTAGCCTATAGAAACGCATAGACTAACATATTAGCTACAGATAGTAGCCCCTAAATTAAGATTGTACTGAAGTGTCAGCCCTATATCTGAGAGATATTAGAAAGAGTGGTTATACTGTAGCAGGGGAGAGGGGGGAGAGAGGGGGGGAGGGGGAAGTTAGAAATGTGTGGTTACAATACACTACAGGGAACTTCAAGAAGTTTGTTTTTAAAAGGACTACCTAGCGAACGAGATATAGTTCCTAAGAATGATGTTATGGTTGAAAATGACACAAACTGTATGCTGAAAAACATCATATGTGTTTTCTTTTCAAGTCTCAAGTTCCCTTGTAGTGGAACGATTTGGAGGAGATTGAACAGAATAGTAGAGATAATGGAGAGATAATCAGAATGAAGAGGTTTCCCAGAAACATGAGGTCTCAGAGCCACAGTATCTATACTGAACAAAAATATAAACGCAACAAACATGCAACGATTTCAAGGATTTTGCTGAGTTAAGGAAATCAGTCAATTGAAATAAATTATTTAGGGCCTAATCTATTGATTTCACATGACTGAGAATACAGACATATTGGTTACAGATAACGTTCGTTATCATGCTGAAACCTGAGGTGAGGACGGACAATGAACGGCACGACAACGGGCCACAAGATGCCGTCACAGTATCTCCGCGCATTCAAATTGCAATTGATAAAATGCAACTGTGTTTGTTGTCCGTAGCTTAAGCCTGCTCATACCATAACCCCACCGCCCCCATGGGGCATTCTGTTCACAACAATGACAAACCGCTCACCCATAAAACGCCATACACGTGGTCTGCGATTGCGAGGCCGGTTGGACGTACTGCCAAAAATCTCTAAAACGACATAACTTCAGTCAGTATGTCCCACAAAACTTGAGAAATCTGACAAAAAAAGTTCCATGACAAAACATAACACAATGTGACAGATGTCAGCTTCTTGATATGCCACACCTGTCAGGTGTATGGATTATCTTGGCAAAGAAAAAACAAACAGGGATGTAAACAAATTTGTGCACAAAATTGAAGAGAAATAAGCTGTTTTGTGTGTATGGAACATTTCTGGGATCTTTTATTTCAACTCATCAAACATGGAACCAACACTTTACGTTTATATTTTTGTTCCGTGTATTTAATGAACTGAACCTCACTGTAAAATAGTTTTAGATACATACTGTATGTTCCCGGGGGTATTTTCTTCCTTTAGTGCCTCTTACCAGAAGCTAGTTTAGGGCTCAAATGTTCAACCTCAATATGCTTTAGCAGGGGATTTCAACTCTGACCCTACGAGGTCCATCGCCTGCTGATTTTCTGTTTTACCTGATAATGAATTGCACCCACCTGGTGTCCCAGGTCTAAATCAGACCCAGGTAGGAGGGGAATCACCCACCTGGTGTCCCAGGTGTAATCAGACCCTGATTAGAGGGGAATCACCCACCTGGTGTCCCAGGTCTAAATCAGACCCAGGTAGGAGGGGAATCACCCACCTGGTGTCCCAGGTCTAAATCAGACCCAGGTAGGAGGGGAATCACCCACCTGGTGTCCCCGGTCTAAATCAGTCCCTGATTAGAGGGGAATCACCCACCTGGTGTCCCAGATCTAAACCAGTCCCTGATTAGAGGGGAATCACCCACCTGGTGTCCCAGGTCTAAATCAGTCCCTGATTAGAGGGGAATCACCCACCTGGTGTCCCAGGTCTAAATCAGTCCCTGATTAGAGGGGAATCACCCACCTGGTGTCCCAGGTCTAAATCAGTCCCTGATTAGAGGGGAATCACCCACCTGGTGTCCCAGGTCTAAATCAGTCCCTGATTAGAGGGGAATCACCCACCTGGTGTCCCAGGTCTAAATCAGTCCCTGATTAGAGGGGAATCACCCACCTGGTGTCCCAGGTCTAAATCAGTCCCTGATTAGAGGGGAATCACCCACCTGGTGTCCCAGGTCTAAATCAGACCCTGATTAGAGGGGAATCACCCACCTGGTGTCCCAGGTCTAAATCAGTCCCTGATTAGAGGGGAATCACCCACCTGGTGTCCCAGGTCTAAATCAGTCCCTGATTAGAGGGGAATCACCCACCTGGTGTCCCAGGTCTAAATCAGTCCCTGATTAGAGGGGAATCACCCACCTAGTGTCCCAGGTCTAAATCAGTCCCTGATTAGAGGGGAATCACCCACCTGGTGTCCCAGGTCTAAATCAGACCCTGGTAGGAGTGGAATCACCCACCTGGTAGTAGGAGGGGAATCACCCACCTGGTCGTAGGAGGGGAATCACCCACCTGGTGTCCCAGGTGTAATCAGACCCTGATTAGAGGGGAATCACCCACCTGGTGTCCCAGGTCTAAATCAGTCCCTGATTAGAGGGGAATCGCCCACCTGGTGTCCCAGGACTAAATCAGTCCCTGATTAGAGGGGAATCACCCACCTGGTGTCCCAGGTCTAAATCAGACCCTGGTAGGAGGGGAACTAAGGAAAAAAGACAGTGACACTGGTTTCCAAGTCCAGATTTGAGTTTGTGGTTTACATAGGACAGGACACAACACAAGGTAATAGTCATGTATTTCTTCAATTCACATGCTCTCATTTAAATAGCATGGCCTTTACATGGTGTCACAAACACATACTGAGAGAAAGTTCCCCTGAAACTCTGACAGGAAGTGAGCTCATCTATTCTGCCGACTAACTCTACAGAGACACACACACACACACACACACACGGACTCGCTCCACCGACCGAAGCTGCTCAACACATGACATCACTGTTCCGCTCGCCTCCCCGCAACGTGTGTGTGTGTGTGTGTGTGTGTGTGTGTGTGTGTGTGTGTGTGTGTGTGTGTACTGTGTGTACTGTGTGTGCTGTGTGTACTGTGTGTACTGTGTGTGCTCTTGAGATCCGCTAGCCCTCGTGATGATGTGATCTCTAAGGGAGCACACCAACTCTTCCACATACTATCCACTCTCTATTACAACAGGGTTGAACTAAAAAAAGACTCTAACTACCCGGCCCAATAGAATGGAAGATGATATTTATATGGGATTTGTTTTTTTCAACATATTTTTTTTTTTCAAGCTTTCCTGCAGTCAGTTGTTTCTTTGTCTGAGGCTCAATCTATTCCCCCACAATGGTTTTTAGCTTCAAAGAGACAGTTCCCCTCCAGCCATATCCTGGTTGTCAAACCACAGGACGCTGTAATGGATTCATTCTCGTGATCTCTTGGTTTTGATGGCTGTCATATTGTCCCTGTCCACTGTACTACCTGGTTAGATAGGACTCTACACTGTACTACCTGGTTAGATAGGACTCTACACTGTACTACCTGGTTAGATAGGACTCTACACTGTACTACCTGGTTAGATAGGACTCTACACTGTACTACCTGGTTAGATAGGACTCTACACTGTACTACCTGGTTAGATAGGACTCTACACTGTACTACCTGGTTAGATAGGACTCTACACTGTACTACCTGGTTAGATAGGACTCTACACTGTACTACCTGGTTAGATAGGACTCTACACTGTACTACCTGGTTAGATAGGACTCTACACTGTACTACCTGGTTAGATAGGACTCTACACTGTACTACCTGGTTAGATAGGACTCTACACTGTACTACCTGGTTAGATAGGACTCTACACTGTACTACCTGGTTAGATAGGACTCTACACTGTACTACCTGGTTAGATAGGACTCTACACTGTACTACCTGGTTAGATAGGACTCTACACTGTACTACCTGGTTAGATAAGACTCTACACTGTACTACCTGGTTAGATAGGACTCTACACTGTACTACCTGGTTAGATAGGACTCTACACTGTACTACCTGGTTAGATAGGACTCTACACTGTACTACCTGGTTAGATAGGACTCTACACTGTACTACCTGGTTAGATAGGACTCTACACTGTACTACCTGGTTAGATAGGACTCTACACTGTACTACCTGGTTAGATAGAACTCTGCACTGTACTACCTGGTTAGATAGGGCTCTACAATGTACTACCTGGTTAGATAGGACTCTACACTGTACTACCTGGTTAGATAGGACTCTATACTGTACTACCTGGTTAGATAGGACTCTACACTGTACTACCTGGTTAGATAGGACTCTACACTGTACTACCTGGTTAGATAGGACTCTACACTGTACTACCTGGTTAGATAAGACTCTACACTGTACTACCTGGTTAGATAGGACTCTACAATGTACTACCTGGTTAGATAGGACTCTACACTGTACTACCTGGTTAGATAGGACTCTACACTGTACTACCTGGTACAGTGTGTTACATTTTTAACTAGGCCTTGGAGGGGATCCGTCACAATTAAAGACAAGAAACCTCTTCATTAAAAATGGATTGTAGTTTTCAGAAGCACTTAAGACAGATTCTCAACACGGCTCATTAAAGCATCATATGTTATGCAGCTGCTTAGGACATGAGAGAGTTTTAGTTTTTTTTATTTTTTATTTATTTAACCTTTATTTAACTAGGCAAGTCAGTTGCCTAATGTCCTAATGTGGCCAAACCCTAAACCGGACGACGCTGGGCCAATTGTGCACCTCCCTATGGGACTCCCAATCACGGCCGGTTGTGATACAGCCTGAAATCGAACCAGGGTCTGTAGTGATGCCTCTAGCACTGAGATGCAGTGCCTTAGACCCTTCCACCACTCGAGAATCCCAAAGAGTTGTTAGAGCTGAGAGAGGCTGAGAGAGAAGGCTGAGAGAGCTGAGAAGGCTGAGAGAGCTGAGAAGGCTGAGAGAGCTGAGAGAGCTGAGAGAGCTGAGAGAGCTGAGAGAGTTGAGAGAGCTGAGAGGGATGGGAAGGCTGAGAGAGCTGAGAAGGCTGAGAGAGCTGAGAAAGAGAGTTGAGAGAGCTGAGAGAGCTGAGAGAGCTGAGAGAGTTGAGAGAGCTGAGAGAGCTGAGAGAGTTGAGAGAGCTGAGAGAGAGTTGAGAAAGTTGAGAGAGCTGAGAGAGCTGAGAAGGCTGAGAGAGTTGAGAGAGCTGAGAGAGCTGAGAGAGCTGAGAGAGCTGAGAGAGTTGAGTAGGCTGAGAAGTTTGAGAGAGCTGAGAGAGTTGAGAGAGCTGAGAGAGCTGAGAGAGCTGAGAGAGTTGAGAGAGCTGAGAGAGTTGAGAGAGTTGAGAGAGCTGAGAAAGCTGAGAGAGTTGAGAGAGCTGAGAGAGTTGAGAGAGCTGAGAGAGTTGAGAGAGCTGAGAGAGTTGAGAGTTGAGAGAGCTGAGAAAGCTGAGAGAGTTGAGAGAGCTGAGAGAGTTGAGAGAGCTGAGAGAGCTGAGAGAGCTGAGAGAGTTGAGAGAGTTGAGAGAGCTGAGAGAGCTGAGAGAGTTGAGTAGGCTGAGAAGTTTGAGAGAGCTGAGAGAGTTGAGAGAGCTGAGAGAGCTGAGAGAGCTGAGAGAGTTGAGAGAGTTGAGAGAGCTGAGAGAGCTGAGAGCTGAGTAGGCTGAGAAGTTTGAGAGAGCTGAGAGAGCTGAGAGAGCTGAGAGAGATGAGAGGGTTGAGAGAGCTGAGAGAGATGAGAGGGCTGAGAGAGCTGAGAGGGTTGAGAGAGCTGAGAGAGATGAGAGGGCTGAGAAGGCTGAGAGAGTTGAGAGAGCTGAGAGAGCTGAGAGGGTTGAGAGAGCTGAGAGAGATGAGAGGGCTGAGAGAGCTGAGAGCTGAGAGAGCTGAGAGGGTTGAGAGAGCTGAGAGAGCTGAGAGAGCTGAGAGAGTTTGAGAGAGCTGAGAGAGCTGAGAGAGCTGAGAGAGCTGAGAGAGCTGAGAGAGCTGAGAGAGTTCAGAAGGTTGAAAAGGCTGAGAGAGTTGAGAGAGTTGAGAGAGCTGAAAAGGCTGAGAGAGCTGAGAGAGCTGAGAGAGCTGAGAGAGTTGAGAGAGCTGAGAGAGCTGAGAGGGATGAGAAAGCTGAGAGAGCTGAGAGAGCTGAGAGAGCTGAGAGAGCTGAGAAGGTTGAGAAGGCTGTCTCCTCTCCTCCTGCCTTGACTTTCTCTCCTGATGTGTTCTTTATTCCTCATAAAGAACATAGTGGTAAGAGCGTTGGACTAGTAACCGGAAGGTTGCAAGTTCAAATCCCCGAGCTGACAAGGTACAAATCTGTCGTTCTGCCCCTGAACAGGCAGTTAACCCATTGTTCCTAGGCCATCATTGAAAATAAGAATTTGTTCTTAACTGACATGCCATGTTAAATAAAGGTAAAAAAAAAAAAATAAAGTTTAAAAAAGACCTGATGTGAATCAACAGTGGCTCACCTCATAGTTTATGTTGTTGTTGAGGATAGGAGGGGATTTTCACAGGGGCTTTAATGGCTGTTTTAAGCTATACTTGGATGGGTCTCAGCTATATTTAGAGTAGTGATTCCCACCCAACAACCCATAGTGGAATCTGCTCCCACAATTAGGTTACTGTGAGTTGGGCCACTGGAATGTTTTGGGTCATCTGAAAAGGCAGGGGATCAGGGCCTTCCACAGCTACTGTGACTGCATCAGAATGTGTGGCAGGTCCTTTGTAAAGCAGGTGGTCCTTGCCACAGGTGTGTCCGTCCGCCTAGATGCCTGCCTAAAACTAGCCACAGGTTTGTCTGTCTGGCTGCTTGACTGGAATTGTGCCCAGTGACCGCAGGGCGTTAAAAGGGTGTCAAGGTCCTGAAACCAGGAACAAACCAACCGCAAACATCTGCTAGCCTGACGACTGGCTGACCTGGAACAATGTGAATGTGCAGCAGTGGCATTTCTGTCGGTTTAGGTACTGTTCACTCAACAGTAGAGACCAGCCCTCGGGAAGGGGGGAGAGAGAGAGGGAGGGGGGGAGAGAGAGGGAGAGGGAGAGAGGGGGAGATAGAGAGGGAGAGAGAGAGAGGGAGAGAGAGAGAGGGAGAGGGAGAGGGAGAGAGGGGGAGAGAGAGGGAGAGAGGGGGGGAGAGAGAGAGAGAGAGAGAGAGAGAGGGAAAGAGAGGGGAGAGAGAGAGAGAGAGGGAAAGAGAGGGAGAGAGAGAAAGAGAGAGAGAGAGAGAGAGAGAGAGAGAGAGAGAGAGAGAGAGAGAGAGAGAGAGAGAGAGAGAGAAAGAGAGGGAGAGAGAGAGAGAGAGAGAGAGAGAGAGAGAGAGAGAAGAAGAAAAAAAGGCAATCAAAGAAAGAATACAACTAAAATAATTTGGGGCTCCTTCCTGTAATTGAAATCGTCTGTAAAATGTGATCACTGAGGCATGTAATTGTGACAGTACTAACAGGCTGCCTGTTCACTGTTTGCTGCGTCTGAAAACCAGAAATGTCTTTGCTCTGGGGAGCAGAAACAAGTTAAGCACCTTCTCAGCAGCAAATAGCCTTTAAGGCGTGAAATGTGCAAAACATTCAAAATAATGTACCATAGTAGGCTAGAGTGTTTATTGAGTCGCTAGAGAATACCTCACTATACTGTATATGTGCTGTGTTTATTGAGTCGCTAGAGAATAACTCACTATACTGTATATGTGCTGTGTTTATTGAGTCGCTAGAGAATACCTCACTATACTGTATATGTGCTGTGTTTATTGAGTCGCTAGAGAATACCTCACTATACTGTATATGTGCTGTGTTTATTGAGTCGCTAGAGAATACCTCACTATACTGTATATGTGCTGTGTTTATTGAGTCGCTAGAGAATAACTCACTATACTGTATATGTGCTGTGTTTATTGAGTCGCTAGAGAATAACTCACTATACTGTATATGTGCTGTGTTTATTGAGTCGCTAGAGAATAACTCACTATACTGTATATGACAGGACTGGATAATTATTCATAGACACATGTCTGTAAATACTATACTCACAGCCTGGTTTCTGTCTGTCTGTCTGGCTGCCTGTCTGTCTGGCTGCCTGTCTGTCTGTCTGTCTGGCTGTCTGGCTGCCTGTCTGTCTGTCTGTCTGTCTGTCTGGCTGTCTGTCTGTCTGTCTGGCTGTCTGTCTGTCTGTCTGGCTGGCTGGCTGGCTGGCTGGCTGCCTGTCTGTCTGGCTGTCTGTCTGTCTGTCTGTCTGTCTGTCTGTCTGTCTGGCTGGCTGGCTGTCTGTCTGGCTGCCTGTCTGTCTGGCTGGCTGTTGAGTTGGGTGAATTTTGGCCCATTCCTCCTGACAGAGCTGGTGTTATGGAGTCAGGAGTCAGGTTTGTAGGCTTCCTTGCTCCACACGCTTTTCCAGTTCTGCCTACACTTTGTCTATAGGATTGAGGTCAGGGCTTTGTGATGGCCACTCCAATACCTTGACTTTGTTGTCCTTAACCTTTCTAGCTCAGGGGTTCCGCTAGACAACATTCCGCTGGAAAGGCATATATATATATTTTGTTATTATATGTAACTTTCACACATTAACAAGTCCAATGCCGCAAATGAAAGATAAACATCTTGTTGATCTACCCATAGTGTCCGATTTCAAAAATGCTTTACAGCGAAAGCACAACACATGATTATGTTAGGTCAGAGCCAAGTCAAAGAAACACACAGTCATTTTTCCAGCCAAAGATAGTAGTCACAAAAAGCTGAAACGAGAACTGTGTCGGGAGCGCGTCACAAGCCTGAGACACTCTGCCAGACCACTGTCTCAAACAGGTCTCATGAGCCCCTCCTTTATAGTAGAATCCTCATTCAAGTTTCTAAAGATGGTTGACATCTAGTGGAATCCGTAGGAAGTGCAACTTTATCCATATCCCACTGGCCAAGCTTTG
>NC_088230.1:37767931-37782931 GCF_036934945.1 Oncorhynchus masou masou
AAAGCAAAACACATTTCTGGTGCGTGAGGGTTCTTTTTTTTAAGTGTCGTTTTCCCTTCCTGTCTACAGATCGTTCGGGGATATTCATTGGTGTGTACAGATGCATCATACTGTGTTTTCAGGAGACAATGTCATTACGTTTGATTTCCTGGAATCATGTCCCTGAGGCCGTGAAGGATTGTTTTCGTGTCTCTCTCTCCGCTCTACACAATTAGTTTCATACAATTCCACTCAGCCAATGGAGACAATCCTTTACAGCCAAACAAAACCAGTAGAATAGGTTCATTTCACGGATGAACAGGCCCACCACTGATCCTCTCCGTATGTAAATCCTTTGCTTAATGAGACTCATCATGACACGGGTGGATAGACTTCTGAGAGGTGCTTCGGGCTTCTGAGAGCTGCTATGAATGTCTGAGAGCTACTACAGGCTTCTGAGAGCTGCTATGAATGTCTGAGAGCTACTACAGGCTTCTGAGAGCTGCTATGAATGTCTGAGAGCTACTACAGGCTTCTGAGAGCTGCTATGAATGTCTGAGAGCTACTACAGGCTTCTGAGAGCTGCTATAGACCTCTGAGAGCTGCTATGGGCTTCTGAGAGCTGCTTTCAACTTCTGGGAGCTGCTATAGACTTCTGAGAGCTGCTATAGACTTCTGAGAGCTGCTATATACTCTGAGAGCTGCTATAGACTCTGAGAGCTGCTATATACTCTGAGAGCTGCTATAGACTCTGAGAGCTGCTATAGACTCTGAGAGCTGCTATAGGCTCTGAGAGCTGCTGAGAGCTGCTATAGACTCTGAGAGCTGCTATAGACTCTGAGAGCTGCTATAGACTCTGAGAGCTGCTATAGACTCTGAGAGCTGCTATAGACTCTGAGAGCTGCTATAGAGAGCTGCTATAGGCTTCTGAGAGCTGCTATAGACTCTGAGAGCTGCTATAGACTCTGAGAGCTGCTATAGACTCTGAGAGCTGCTATAGACTCTGAGAGCTGCTATAGACTCTGAGAGCTGCTATAGACTTCTGAGAGCTGCTATAGACTCTGAGAGCTGCTATAGGCTCTGAGAGCTGCTATAGGCTCTGAGAGCTGCTATAGGCTCTGAGAGCTGCTATAGACTCTGAGAGCTGCTATAGACTCTGAGAGCTGCTATAGACTCTGAGAGCTGCTATAGACTCTGAGAGCTGCTATGAATGTCTGAGAGCTGCTATAGACTTCTGAGAGCTGCTATAGACTTCTGAGAGCTGCTATAGGCTTCTGAGAGCTGCTATAGACTCTGAGAGCTGCTGCTGAGAGCTGCTATAGACTTGAGAGCTGCTATAGCTGAGAGCTATAGACTCTGAGAGCTGCTATAGACTCTGAGAGCTGCTATATACTCTGAGAGCTGCTATAGGCTTCTGAGAGCTGCTATAGACTTCTGAGAGCTGCTATAGACTCTGAGAGCTGCTATAGACTTCTGACAGCTGCTATAGGCTTCGGAGAGCTGCTATATACTTCTGAGAGCTGCTATAGACTCTGAGAGCTGCTATAGACTCTGAGAGCTGCTATATACTTCTGAGAGCTGCTATAGACTCTGAGAGCTGCTATAGACTTCTGAGAGCTGCTATAGGCTTCTGAGAGCTGCTATAGACTTCTGAGAGCTGCTATAGACTTCTGAGAGCTGCTATAGACTTCTGAGAGCTGCTATAGACTTCTGAGAGCTGCTATAGACTTCTGAGAGCTGCTATAGACTCTGAGAGCTGCTATAGACTTCTGAGAGCTGCTATAGACTTCTGAGAGCTGCTATAGGCTTCTGAGAGCTGCTATAGACTTCTGAGAGCTGCTATAGACTCTGAGAGCTGCTATAGACTTCTGAGAGCTGCTATAGACTCTGAGAGCTGCTATAGACTTCTGAGAGTTGCTATTTTCAATAATATCTGTAATCGTATTACCATATGTATGATGGTAATTTAACGGATTACAGTTAGTTTTTTTTTTTTTTGTAATCAGATTACATATAATCTGTTACTCCTCAACCCTGAGACTGTCCTGGTCATTAAAGAGTGAATCAGAGTGAGTCATATACCTAGCGCTCAAGGCTGGTTAGTGAGGACGACGTCTTCATCTCATTGTCTCATTGACATTAACGGAGTAGCCTATTGACAATGGTATTAGGTTATTGGTTTTTTTTATTAGGATCCCCATTAGCCACTGCAAAAGCATCAGCTACTCTTCCTGGGGTCCATGATACACAGTACAGAACATTAATCGTCAAGGACTGAAATACATACATGTAAAATGTCACATACTGTAGCCTACATATCAGTACATGCACGCAATATCTAGGTCTAATACATAGTACAGAACATTATTAGACTGTAGCCTATGTATCAGTACATACACACAATATCTAGGTCTAATACATAGTACAGAACATTATTAGACTGTAGTCTACGTATCAGTACATACACACAATATCTAGGTCTAATACATAGTACAATGAAAATTACAATACAAGATATACAAAATGGCTGTGTCTCTTCACAGTCCCCTTTGAGCAGTAAGGTGTTATTTGATATGTTTTTTAAACTGGTTTTTATTGCTAGCTTGAGTTACCTGGGTTACCAGAGACTTGAGGCTTGACTTACCTGGGTTACCAGAGACTTGAGGCTTGACTTACCTGGGTTACCAGAGACTTGAGGCTTGAGTTACCTGGGTTACCAGAGACTTGAGGCTTGAGTTACCTGGGTTACCAGAGACTTGAGGCTTGACTTACCTGGGTTACCAGAGACTTGAGGCTTGACTTACCTGGGTTACCAGAGACTTGAGGCTTGAGTTACCTGGGTTACCAGAGACTTGAGGCTTGAGTTACCTGGGTTACCAGAGACTTGAGGCTTGACTTACCTGGGTTACCAGAGACTTGAGGCTTGAGTTACTTGGGTTACCAGAGACTTGAGGCTTGACTTACCTGGGTTCCCAGAGACTTCCATGTAGTCATGGCTCTATTTAATACTGTGCATTTCCCAGCCTCTGTTCTGGACTTGGGGACTGTGAAGAGACCTCTGGTTGCATGTCTTGTGTTGTACTGACGAGTGTCTGTACTGTGTTGCCAACTGCTTGAACAGACACACATCAATATCTCTCGGCTGAACTTTGATCCAGGAGAGAATGACATTTTCCCTGTGTGTACAACTAAGTGCGATACGTGCTGCTTTGATCTGGACCAACTGCAATTCACCTATTTCCTTCTTTAACGCACATGACCACACAGCTGGACAGTAGTCCAGGTGAAACTACACATGACCACACACCTGGACAGTAGTCCAGGTGTGACAAAACTAGGGCCTGTAGGACCAGTCTGGTCAAATGAGATGTCAGGACGGCAACGCCCTATCATGGACAGACCTCTTCCTATTTAAGCAACCATTAAGTCTATATGTTTTGCCCATGACAGGTTGCTATCTAGGGTTACTAGTTAAGTCTCCTCAACTTGCTCAAAAGCCACATTATTCAGATCTAAACAAGGCTTAGTGTTGAGCGAGTGATTTGTCCCAAAAATGTGGCTTTTAGTTTTTGAGATACTTAGCACCAGCCTATTGTTAGTTACCCATTCTACAACTGATTGGAGTTAATGATGTTAAGTCTCTCAGTTATTTATGTATTTTACTGTTGCAGCCGATGTTTATACCGTTGAGTCGTCAGCGTACATAGACACACAGGCTTTATTCAAGGTCAATCGAAGGTCATTAGTAAAAAACAGAAAACAATAAAGGTCCTAGCCGGCTGCCCTGCGGTACACCACGCTCAACTGAATGTGCATTAGCGAGGCTTCTATTAACGAAAACACTATGGGTTCTATTAGATAGTTAACTCTCAATCCATAATAAGGCAGAGGATGCAAATCCATAACACCTTTTCAGCAATAGCGTATGATCAATGACATCAAAAGCTACACTAAAGTCTCACAAAACAGCTTCCACAATCTTCTTTCTACCAATTTCTTTAAGCCAATCATCAAGCATTTGATTCAGTGCCGAGGATGTTGAGTCCCTATAAGAATGCTGAAAGTCTGCTGTTAATTCATTTCCAATATATTTCTATTTGATCAAACACAACTTTTTCCAAAAGTTTGCTAAGTACTTGTAACAGGTTGATTGGTTGTCTGTTTGAACCATTAAAGGGTGCTCTGCTATTCTCGGGTAGTGGAATGACCTTTGTATCCCTCCAGGCCTGAGAGCACACACTGTCTTCTAGGCTTAAATTGAAGATGTGGCAAACAGGAGTCACAATGTATTATGGAGCCAATTAGAGTATAGAGAACATCCGTCAACCAATCAGAACAAACTTCTCTTCCTCCCCAACCTCAGCAATTTACCATCCAGGTTATCAGTAACAGCTGGTATATCCTTGTTTATAGACAGCAACAACAAAATGTGTTGTATCTCTACTCAAAATTACAGCGCTTGTTTTTTATTATTTGGGTCATTATTCATGAATATGAAAAGGCTCAGCAATTGTTGTTTGCACGTCATACCTAAGTTTGCTAATTTTGTCAACAAACAAAAAAAGTTATTAAAGTGCTTGGTAATATCGGAGGGTTTAAGGATGGTGCCGAGTTTTCTGTTTTGCATAGAATTTCATTTAAAGTTCTCCAGAGCGTTTTACTATCATTCTTTATATCATTTGTCTTTGTTCCATATTATAGTTTATTCTTGTTTTTGTTAGGGTCATTGCTTTTTTTAAATTAAAATGAGCTATTGGCAATTGGCACTATTGACACTAAATACTATTGACAATGGGATGTCCACTGAATGGGTCTGATAAAGGAGACTATTGACAATGGGAAGTCCATGGAATTCATCTGAGAAAGGTACTAGGAGATATTGACAATGGGGGAAGTCCACTCATTTTGTCTGATAAAGGCAATAAGAGACTCGTTAAGTGATGACATCATACCCCGAGAATGTTGAGCAGGAAGCCATTGTATATATCTGAAGTGTATGTTAACACAAACAATGATCTGGACATAGTGAATAATGATAACTAGGTGTTGACTTGGTAAGTCTATTTGTCGACAGTGTGTGTGTGTGTGTGTGTGTGTGTGTGTGTGTGTGTGTGTGTGTGTGTGTGCGTGTGCGTGTGCGTGGATGTGTGTGACATGCAAAAACTGCTTATCGAAGAGGTTGCCAAGGACTGAGAGATAGGTTCTGTCTGCCGTTATGTTAAAATAGGTGGTATGCATGCTAGCCAAACATAATCTGCAGTTATTTCAAATTCATTCTTTCTATTCATGCTAGCCAAACATAATTAATAGTTTCTCTCTATTTCACCCCATTCAATCTTTCTCTTTCTCTCTCTCTCTCTCTCTCTCTCTCTCTTTCTCTCTCTCTCTCTTTCTCTCTCTCTGTCTCTCTCTCTCATTATCTATTCAATTTGAACAGCTGATTCTTCAGGGTGTAGACATGAAACCCCTATGAGAGTAAGCTGTTTGAAGTGTTTATCCACACACATACACACACATACTCTGTATATACACAGAGCACACACACACACACACACACACACACACACACACACACACACACACACACACACACACACACACACACACACACACACACACACACACATATATATATACATATACATATATATATATATATATATATATATATATACGTATATACGTATATATATATATACTGTACACACACACATGCATACATACGTACAGTACAGTACATACTATATGCAGTACATATACAGTGTCCGTCAAAGGTTTGGACACACCTGCTCATTCAAGGGTTGTTCTTTATATTTACCATTGTCTACATTGTAGAATAATAGTGATAATAGTAAAAAGTGTTACACAATTA
Source organism: Oncorhynchus masou masou (assembly GCF_036934945.1). Taxonomy (NCBI): domain Eukaryota; kingdom Metazoa; phylum Chordata; class Actinopteri; order Salmoniformes; family Salmonidae; genus Oncorhynchus; species Oncorhynchus masou. Next base: position 37,773,783 of record NC_088230.1, read on the forward strand.
AATATTTTATTTTTGAGGTTCTTCAAAGTAGAACACTCTTGGTGTTCTCTCAACCAGCTTCACCTGGAATGCTTATTCCACAATCTTGAAGGAGTTCCCATATATGCTGAGCACTTGTTGGCTGCTTTTCCTTCGCTCTGCATTCCAACTCATCCCAAACCATCTCAATTGGATTGAGGTTGGGTGACTATGGTGGCCAGGTCATCTGATGCAGCACTCCATCACTCTCCTTCATGGTCAAATAGTCCTTACACAGCCTGGAGGTGTGTTGGGTCATTTTCCTGTTGAAAAACAAATGATAGTCCCACTAAGTGCAAATCAGAAGGAATGACATATCACCGCAGAATGCTGTGGTAGCCATGCTGGTTAAGTGTGCCTTGAATTCTAAATAAATCACAGACAGTGTCACCAGCAAAGCACACCAGCAAAGATCATCCATTCACCTACTCTGCGTCTCACAAAGACACAGCTGTTGGAACCAAAAATCTAAAATTTGGACTCATCAGACCAAAGGACAGATTTCCACCAGTCTAATGTCCATTGCTTGTGTTTCTTGGCCAAAGCAAGTCTCTTCTTATCATTGTTGTCCTTTAGGCCTGATTTACACAGTCTCCTCTGAACAGTTGATGTTGAGATGTGTCTGTTACTTGACCTCTGGGAAGCATTCATTTGGGCTGCAATTTCTGAGGCTGGTAACTCTAATTGAACGTATCCTCTGCAGCAGAGTTAACTCATGAGATTCAGTTTTATCATAGCACTTGATAGTTTATGTGACTGCACTTGAAGAAACTTTCAAAGTTCTTGAAATTTTCCGGATTAACTGACCTTCGTGTCTTAAAGTAATGATGGATTGTAATTTATTTGTGCCAATTTGAGCTGTTCTTGCCATAATATGGACTTGGTCTATCTAAATAGGGCTATCTTCTGTATACAACCCCTACCTTGTCACAACACAACTGATTGGCTCAAACACATTAAGAGGGAAAGCAATTCCACAAATTAACTTTCAACAAGGCACACTTGTTAAGTCAAATGCATTCCAGGTGACTACCTCATGAGGCTGGTTGAGAGAATGCAAAGAGTGTGCAAAGCTTACTTCTGTGGAGCAAAAACTATAACTTTACCTTTCAAAGGTAAAGTTGGTTATTGGTTATTACAAACACAACAACAACAATCACAAGACTTCTGTTGTTTTAACAAGTTTGATTACAGCCTAATCCTACCCAGAAGAAGCAGGAGAGGAGAGATAACATTACTGTTACTAGGATCTGTGTTCTATGTTCTGTGGATGTCTGGACCAATGTGGATCTGGCATCGGTCAAGAGTGACTTCGAAATTGGACGTCTATCTATGCCCTGAGGATGTTGGGAAATTGCACTTGAAACCGTCCACTAGGTGCGAACAGTGAGCGTTATTACCATCAAGTAGACTTGGGTTTTGCTACGGCATTGTGGACAGGGCTGGTGGCTGGGTGCTGTGGATGGGGCTGGTGGCTGGTGGCTGGGTGCTGTGGATGGGGCTGGTGGCTGGGTGTTGTGGATGGGGCTGGTGGATGAGTGCTGTGGATGGGGCTGGGTGCTGTGGATGGGGCTGGTGGATGAGTGCTGTGGATGGGGCTGGGTGCTGTGGATGGGGCTGGTGGCTGGGTGCTGTGGATGGGGCTGGTGGCTGGGTGCTGTGGATGGGGCTGGTGGATGGATGTGACGGATGGGGCTGGTGGATGGATGTTGTGACGGATGGGGCTGGGTGGTGGATGGATGTTGTGGATGGGGCTGGTGGATGGGTGTTGTGACGGATGGGTGCTGTGGATGGGGCTGGTGGCTGGGTGCTGTGGATGGGGCTGGTGGATGGGTGCTGTGGATGGGGCTGGTGGATGGGTGCTGTGGATGGGGCTGGTGGCTGGGTGCTGTGGATGGGGCTGGTGGCTGTGGATGGGTGCTGTGGATGGGGCTGTGGATGGGGCTGGTGGATGGGTGCTGTGGATGGGGCTGGTGGCCGGGTGCTGTGGATGGGGCTGGTGGATGGGTGCTGTGGATGGGGCTGGTGGATGGGTGCTGTGGATGGGGCTGGTGGATGGGTGCTGTGGATGGGGCTGGTGGATGGGTGCTGTGGATGGGGCTGGTGGATGGGTGCTGTGGATGGGGCTGGTGGATGGGTGCTGTGGATGGGGCTGGTGGATGGGTGCTGTGGATGGGGCTGGTGGATGGGTGCTGTGGATGGGGCTGGTGGCCGGGTGCTGTGGATGGGGCTGGTGGATGGGTGCTGTGGATGGGGCTGGTGGCTGGGTGCTGTGGATGGGGCTGGTGGATGGGTGCTGTGGATGGGGCTGGTGGCCGGGTGCTGTGGACGGGGCTGGTGGATGGGTATAATCACATGACTCTGGGATCAGAAGGTTGTGTGTTTTGGTAGACTGTGTCTTTTCGCTTGTTATCCTATCCTATCCAAAACCTTAACCCTTAACCTTCCCTTTCCCTTTCTAAATTTGACATTTGGAGCAACTTCGACATTATTAATTAGGATAAGCTTGGATAAACGTCAAATTCTACAGGGAGACTGTGAGACTGTGTTGGTCTTTGCATGTGTGTCCATGTGTACGTCTGTGGTTGGTAGACTTGCTTCTTTTAGGGTAGGGCAGGGTGGCCACTGCTTCCAGTTGGATAGACTGACTTCCTTTAGGGTAGGACAGAGCAGGGAAGGGAATGGCAGGGTAGAGCAGGGTAGAGCAGGACAGGGTAGGGAAAGGTAGGGCAGGGTAGGGTAGGGTCGGGTAGGGTAGGGTAGAGCAGGGAAGGGAATGGCAGGGTAAGGCAGGGTAGGGTGGAGCAGGGTAGGGCAGGGTATGAACAGGATTGTGTTACACAGGGCAGGACATGATAGGACAGGGTAGGGAGGAGTAAGGTAGAGCAGGATAGGGTTGGGCAGTGTAGAGCAGGGTAGAGCATTGTAGGGCAGGGTAGAGTAAGGGTAGAGCATTGTAGGGCAGGGTAGGGCAGGGTAGGGCAGGACAGGGCAGGACAAGACAGGGTAGGGCGAGGCAGGGCAGGGTAGGGTAGGGTAGAGCAGGACAGGGTAGGGTAGGGTAGGGTAGGGGTAGAACAGGGTAGAGCAGGGTAGTGAAGGGTAGGGCAGGGTATGGTGGGGATAAACTGGGTAGGGGAGGGAAGGGGAGAGCAGGGTAGGGAAGGGAAGGGTAGGGCAGGGCAGGTTATGTTGGCCACTCTACTCCCAGCTGTCAGACTCAGTGGAAGAAAACAGCAGAGAAATGTATGAATGACTGAAGAGAGAAACAGAGAATGGAGCCAATTAGAGTATAGAGAACATCCGTCAACCAATCAGAACAAACTACTCTTCCTCCCCCATCCCTCCCCAACTCTCCCTCAGCCAATCAGAGGAGCCTCCTCTCCCCACCCCTCACTGCCTCCTCCATGCTAGTTGTTACCAGGTCAGTGTGCTGCCACTAGCCTATCAGTAATCTGTTTCATTGGGTCAGTGTGCCCCTCTCTTGAAGCACCTGACTGGCTGACTGGGCCAACGTGGTTGCTAGGGCGCTCGGCCAATCGGAGCGAGGCAGAAGTTGGTTGGTGGTTTCTAGGCAGGATTCACGTGCTGAGATGTTTTGGTGTAGAGCAAGGGATAGAGTGGAGGGACGGAGGGAGAGAGGGATGGAGGGGGGCTACAGGGTGAAGTGGAGCATGTGATTTTGTGTGTGTGTGTGTGTATGTGTGTGTCTCACAGCCCGAGTGTGTGTGTGTGTGTGTGTGTGTGTGTGTGTGTGTGTGTGTGTGTGTGTGTGTGTGTGTGTGTGTGTGTGTGTGTGTGTGTGTGTGTGTGCGTGCGTGCGTGCGTGCGTGCGTGCGTGCGTGCGTGTGCGTATCGCCCTCTTGCCTCTCTCATCGTTCTGATGCAACATCTGAATTGTGTCTACGGGACTTTGTTGTGGGGTTTTTCTCCCTGTCCTCTCAGGAAACCAGAACCAATTGCTACGCTGTTGCCATCGGAGACTGGGAGGCTTGTTTTGCTTCCACTCTCATCCAGGGTACCTCCCCATCCTCAGTTACCGTAGAAACAGAGCAAGTCAAGACTCTATTTCCATCCCTGCCTCCCTTCATCTCTTTCTTCAATGATTTATCCACGCTTTCTTATTTTTTTTTTTTTTTAAATCCAGCAGCGCTTCACATCAAAACATCTCACCAGCCAATAGCAGCAGGATTTCAGGAACTGTACGACAACATAACAAAGCTGCCAAAGCTATATATTAGAAGCCAATAGCAGATCTGACTACAGATTCAGAGTAGAGATGTAGGGTTAGGGTTAGTGGATGAGGTATTTTAGTACAGATTCAGAGTAGAGATGTAGGGTTAGGGTTAGGGTTAGTGGGTGAGGTATTTTAGTACAGATTCAGAGTAGAGATGTAGGGTTAGGGTTAGGGTTAGGGTTAGGGTTAGTGGATGAGGTATTTTAGTACAGATTCAGGGTACAGATGTAGGGTTAGGGTTAGGGTTAGTGGGTGAGGTATTTTAGTACAGATTCAGAGTAGAGATGTAGGGTTAGGGTTAGGGTTAGGGTTAGTGGATTAGGTATTTTAGTACAGATTCAGAGTACAGATGTAGGTTTAGGGTTAGGGTTAGTGGATTAGGTATTTTAGTACAGATTCAGAGTAGAGATGTAGGGTTAGGGTTAGGGTTAGTGGATTAGGTATTTTAGTACAGATTCAGAGTAGAGATGTAGGGTTAGGGTTAGTGGGTGAGGTATTTTAGTACAGATTCAGAGTAGAGATGTAGGGTTAGGGTTAGTGGATGAGGTATTTTAGTACAGATTCAGAGTAGAGATGTAGGGTTAGGGTTAGTGGATGAGGTATTTTAGTACAGATTCAGGGTACAGATGTAGGGTTAGGGTTAGGGTTAGTGTGTGAGGTATTGTAGTACAGATTCAGGGTAGAGATGTAGGGTTAGGGTTAGGGTTAGGGTTAGTGAGTGAGGTATTGTACTACAGATTCAGAGTAGAGATGTAGGGTTAGGGTTAGGGTTAGTGGGTGAGGTATTTTAGTACAGATTCAGAGTACAGATGTAGGGTTAGGGTTAGTGGGTGAGGTATTTTAGTACAGATTCAGAGTACAGATGTAGGGTTAGGGTTAGTGGGTGAGGTATTTTAGTACAGATTCAGGGTACAGATGTAGGGTTAGGGTTAGGGTTAGTGGGTGAGGTATTGTAGTACAGATTCGGCATTTATAGAGCTGGTTGGATGGATGGATGTTTTTTTCATAAGATTTGAGGAACTGTATATTAACATTCTGCCAAGTATTTATTCTGTACTAGAAGCCTAGAGCAGACGGTTTGGAGATGTATGCTCGATGGATACTTTAATTCAGAGGTGTCAAAGTCATTTTGCATTGGGGGGGGGCTGTATTGGTCTGCGACGATGTCCGGAGAGCTGTATTGGTCTGCGACGATGTCCGGAGAGCTGTATTGAAAATGTATTACATTTCCCCGCTGTCAAAAGTTGTAAGAAAAAAATGGACCTCTATCCATCGTTTTTTTGGTTTGTTTTTTTTCGATGCTCCCTGACTGTCTCGCTTTCATTTCAGTGATTTATTAACGAGCTGGACACAGTCAAGATACTGTGTGAATGTTGGTCCATTATCATTTTTAGACAGTTTCTAATTGGTTTTAGCCATTTTAAACTGTATTGAGTTCGTTACTCAAACCACCTGCAGGCTGGATTAGACCGGCATATGCATTCAGCCCCAGTTAAATCTCAGAGTAGTTGAAGATTACCAGATAATGAGATTAACCCCCCCCCCCCACCACACACACACACACGCACACACACACACACACACACACACACACATACTTAAACAAACACAGTACACACTAAATATTTAATACACAAACACACACACACATAACACACACACACACACACACACACACACACACACACACACACACACACACACACATACTTAAACAAATACCTCAGTACCAGCCCCCCACCTCTAAATATTTAATACTTGACAAAATACCCCAGTTCCCCCAACATAACCCTGCTGTTCCTCTGTTGTTCCTCTGCTGTTCCTCCTCCTGACCTCTCAACTACCCCCATCCTGACTTCACTCCAGACTCCTCATTTAACACCTAACGTCATGATATAGTGTGAAGGCGTGAGCTTTTCCTCTGTTGTTCCTCTGTTGTTCCTCTGCTGTTCCTCTGCTGTTCCTCTGTTGTTCCTCTATTGTTCCTCTATTGTTCCTCTGCTGTTCCTCTGTTGTTCCTCTATTGTTCCTCTATTGTTCCTCTGTTGTTCCTCTGTTGTTCCTCTGTTGTTCCTCTGTTGTTATCTATTGTTCCTCTATTGTTCCTCTGTTGTTCCTCTGTTGTTCCTCTATTGTTCCTCTGTTGTTCCTCTGTTGTTATCTATTGTTCCTCTGTTGTTCCTCTATTGTTCCTCTGTTGTTCCTCTGTTGTTCCTCTGTTGTTCCTCTGTTGTTCCTCTGTTGTTCCTCTGTTGTTCCTCTGTTGTTCCTCTATTGTTCCTCTGTTGTTCCTCTGTTGTTCCTCTGTTGTTCCTCTGTTGTTCCTCTGTTGTTCCTCTGTTGTTCCTCTATTGTTTCTCTGTTGTTCCTCTGATGTTCCTCTGTTGTTCCTCTGTTGTTCCTCTGATGTTCCTCTGCTGTTCCTCTGCTGTTCCTCTGTTGTTCCTCTGTTGTTATCTGTTGTTCCTCTGTTGTTCCTCTGTTGTTCCTCTGCTGTTCCTCTGCTGTTCCTCTGTTGTTCCTCTGTTGTTATCTGTTGTTCCTCTGTTGTTCCTCTGTTGTTCCTCTGTTGTTATCTGTTTTTCTCTGTTGTTCCTCTGTTGTTATCTGTTTTTCTCTGTTGTTCCTCTGTTGTTCCTCTGTTGTTCCTCTGTTGTTATCAATTGTTCCTCTGTTGTTCCTCTGTTGTTCCTCTATTGTTCCTCTGTTGTTCCTCTGCTGTTCCTCTGTTGTTCCTCTGCTGTTCCTCTGTTGTTCCTCTGTTGTTCCTCAGGCAAGAAGAGAGGCTGATGACATCACATATTTCAATCAGACCAACTCCTTGAACTTTGCAGTTGTGTCAAAAAACAAAACACAGAAGTTTCCTCAGAAGATGTTTTTTTATACCACTTATAGTGCCTGTTGCTGGAGAGATTCCCTCCTGTAGGTTTTCCTCCAACCCCAGTTGCTGGAGAGATTACCTCCTGTAGGTTTTCCCTCCAACCCCAGTTGCTGGAGAGATTACCTCCTGTAGGTTTTTCCTACAACCCCAGTTGTAACGAATCTGATTCAGTTTATCAACCAGCTAATTATTTGAATCATGTGAACTAGCTTAGGATTGGAGCAAAAACCTACAGTATCTCTCCAGGAACAGGGCCGGAGAGCCCTGGTATAAACCTACAGGACAGTATCTCTCCAGGAACAGGGTTGGAGAGCCCTGGTATAAACCTACAGGACAGTATCTCTCCAGGAACAGGGTTGGAGAGCCCTGGTATAAACCTACAGGACAGTATCTCTCCAGGAACAGGGTTGGAGAGCCCTGGTATAAACCTGTATCTCTCCAGGAACAGGGTTGGAGAGCCCTGGTATAAACCTACAGGACAGTATCTCTCCAGGAACAGGTTTGGAGAGCCCTGGTATAGACCTACAGGACAGTAGACAGTAGAATCTGGCTTTCCAAAATGTCCCATGACTGCTATTTGACAACATGCTGCGTTAGAAAGACAAGGGTCAGTCCACTAGTAGTCCACTAGTAGTGTGTGTGTCTGCTTAACATACTAAAACTCCTATCCTCACCGCCCGAAAGCACCACATGGTAGATGAGTTCAAACTAGCTCTCCAGGTTCCGGTGAGGTGAAGCCCTGGAGTAAACCACAGAAGTCTTCCAGGAACAGTATCTAGAGGTGAAATAGCCCACTAGTCTTCTACTACAGTATCTACAGGTGAAATAGCCCACTAGTCTTCTACTACAGTACAGTATCTACAGGTGAAATAGCCCACTAGTCTTCTACTACAGTATCTATAGGTGAAATAGCCCACTAGTCTTCTACTACAGTATCTACAGGTGAAATAGCCCACTCGTCTTCTATTACAGTACAGTATCTACAGGTGAAATAGCCCTTGTCGATGTCCTACTGCCTTTCAGGTGGTAAACCCTACTGCCTTTCAGGTGGTAAACCCTACTGCCTCTCAGGTGGTAAACCCTACTGCCTTTCAGGTAGTAAACCCTACTGCCTTTCAGGACAGTAAACCCTCTGGCTTTCTCAAAAGTAAACCCATGACTGCCTATTTGACAACAGGTAGAAAACCCTACTCCTCTCAGGTAGTCCACTAGTAGTGTGTCTCAGGTGGTAAACCCTACTGCCTCTCAGGTGGTAAACCCTACTGCCTCTCAGGTAGTAAACCCTACTGCCTCTCAGGTGGTAAACCCTACTACCTCTCAGGTGGTAAACCCTACTACCTCTCAGGTAGTAAACCCTACTACCACTCAGGTGGTAAACCCTACTGCCTCTCAGGTGGTAAACCCTACTGCCTTTCAGGTGGTAAACCCTACTGCCACTCAGGTGGTAAACCCTACTACCACTCAGGTGGTAAACCCTACTGCCTCTCAGGTGGTAAACCCTACTGCCTTTCAGGTGGTAAACCCTACTACCTCTCAGGTGGTAAACCCTACTGCCTCTCAGGTGGTAAACCCTACTACCACTCAGGTGGTAAACCCTACTGCCTTTCAGGTGGTAAACCCTACTGCCTTTCAGGTGGTAAACCCTACTGCCTCTCAGGTGGTAAACCCTACTGTTAAGGCACTTTGCCCCTGAACTGCTACAAGGGCAAGGCGGACCCTGTTCTGCTACAAGCCTGATCTGTGTTTGGTGTGTCATAGGGTTGGGTACAGTGAGAACAAAAATACATGTTTCCATTATGCAATAGACATTTATTTTGAAATACATTGTTGCCGGTTTCTGTAATTTTGTCACATGCCTATTTCATTAAAGAAACATCTGGTTCGATTGAGCTGGATGGTTGATGGTGTTACTAAATGGGTTAGTTCTGCACAGCATATGACTTTGATAGTCTCTGCTGAGCTGAAGCCGAAGTATCAGCTTGTGGAGCTAATGATAATCGTCAGGTTTCAGGC